>NC_091437.1:121292284-121522429 GCF_964237555.1 Oryctolagus cuniculus
ATTTAGGAAATTAAAAATAGGAACCAAAATTCAAGTTCAATTCTTATGCTATAAATAGTAATGATTAAACTATTTCCCTATCCCCTTGTTTTCTTCTCAGAAAAATTCAAAACAACAACCAAGACAATCACCCCAATAGCCCATATACACTCTTTGTGAGAATGTTAATTTGTAGAGCCATTATAGAAAACAGAAGGTTCTTCAATAAATTAAAATACAACTTCCAATTGCTCCAGAAATCCCTCCTTTGGGAAATGAAATCAACACCTTACAGAGACATCTGCATTATTCACAATACTGAAGATCGGAAAACAACCTATGTGTCCATTGAGAAGTGACTGAATAAAAAAAAGGTAATATACACAAAAAGTGGAGCATATTCATCTTTTAAAAAGGAGATCCTGACATTTGTGATAATGTAGATCAAACTGCAGGGAATTATGTGACTAAGCCATGAGCAAAAGACAAATGCTGCATGACCTGACTTATTCAAGGAATCTGAAAATGCTTAATTCATAGAAGTAGAAAATAGAAGAGTAATTACCGGGGGTTGTGGTGTGTGTGGGAGAAATGGAAAGATATTGGTCTATAGTGTACTGTTTCAGTTCTGCAAGAACTAAAGTTTTAGAGATTTTATATATATAAACATGATGACTGTCATTAATAATACTGTATTATAAACTTAAATTTTTCTAAGATAGTAGATCCTAAATTTCTTTTTTGACAGGCAGAGTGGACAGTGAGAGAGAGAGATAGAGAGAAAGGTCTTCCTTTACCGTTGGTTCACCCTCCAATGGCCGCCGCGCTGCAGCCGGCGCACCGCACTGATCCGATGGCAGGAGCCAGGTACTTATCCTGGTCTCCCATGTGGGTGCAGGGCCCAAGCACTTGGGCCATCCTCCACTGCACTCCCTGGCCACAGCAGAGAGCTAGCCTGGAAGAGGGGCAACCGGGACAGAATCCGGTGCCCCGACCAGGACTAGAACCTGGTGTGCCGGCGCCGCAAGGTGGTGGATTAGCCCAGTGAGCCGCGGCGCCGGCCCCTAAATGTTCTTAACATACACCAAATGGTAACTATGTGAGGTGATATATTTGTTCGATAATTTCACAAAACATACATATATCAAAACATTTTAATTACATGCATTTTATTTGTCAAAGTTATACCTTAATATATAAAAATAATTTATAAAAACAATAAAACCAAATGTGGCATGTTTATTGGAATGTCACTGGCTTAGAAAGAAATAGGACTATTTGTTACAAATCTGTTCCTCCATGGAGTCCTGTTTAAACTGTAGTAAGAGATAACCATGATCATAAGATGAACTATTTTAAGAATTTTTACTTATGTGAAGTAAGGTGATTTTGACTTTGTCTATAACCTTTCATGTGATCTAATTATAAGTGGTCAGGGAACACAAAGATCTTTATTCTTTAGAAATCAAACAGGCAGGTCTGGCTTTATTGCTGAGATGAGTCTTCCTTGAAACCACAGCCTTAGTCTCCACCAGTGACCACTGACAGCGCATTCTTGCCCCTTGTGGGTGTCTCGAGACCTGTCAGCAGTCAGAACTGCTGGGCATTGATTAGCCAATAATAATTTAGTAACTAACATAGGCAGCCTTATTAGGGATTGTCAGAGCTAGAATAATTACCACACAAATTCAAACCATCTGGCCTATAAGAGAGTATGTCTTCCATAAGTTTTATCTTCCTGTTTCAGTAATAAATTATTCTATCACATTCCCAATAAAACACTGGAGAGGAGAGGTCAAGTGACCTTGAAGTTTCTGAGTTAATTCAGTCTCTGCAGCTCCACATTTTATCACCATCTCCAAACCATGGGAGCATTTTTTTTCTTTTCCTATTGGCCTGACAGCCAGGAATGCCACTAGTGAGTTATAGGAATTGAGGAAGCATTCGTCAAGCCCTGTTCATATGGGCAGGTGGCAGGAGGGGGAGGGGGGGTGCATAGCCTAGGAGACTGGATTCCAAATCTGATTAATTATCAGAATCACATGAGGAGTTGTCTAGAAACAGATTCCTTTGCATTAGAGGATGTGCTTTGGTGGCATGGAGTGGATCCTGGTGTACTGGCTCGTTTATGCAAAGGTAACACACAGCATAGAAATCTCAGTGACTCACACAAACATTTGTGCTCACGTTTCATGAAGGTTGCGGTCTTCTGTGGCTCATTTGGGCTTGCCTGGACTTGAACTAGAAACATGTGTATTCTCATTCCAGAACCCAGTTGAAGGAGTATCTGCTAACTAGGGCATGCCGTTCTCATAACAGAGGGCAGAAACTCAAAACAGTGCCAAACCAAACCATGCCAACACATCTAATGTTTCTAAATTGGTGTGGTCTTCATCATGTCCACTTATCATTCATCAACAAAGGTCATGCCCAGGGTCCATGGGTAAGGAGTAAACCCCACCTACAGGAAAACAAGGAATATAAGGTAGGCCTAGGAGTAGGAAGGTAGAGAAATACTTGTAAATGAGTGGTACAGTTTATTACACTTAAGAATATACGTTTTAAAAGCTCCTTAGAAGATCCTGATGAAACCACTGAACCTTGTTATTTTACGGAAAAGAATCTTCCCTGATGCACCTGTTGTGATGACTAAGCAACTATTAGTGGTTTTTCAGCAGACAGGCTGCACTAAGTGCAACTCAATCACTCATTCCATCAACTAACATGTGTACCCAACACATATCGAAATCTGATGCTTCTATAAAGCTTAGGAGTTCTTCCAAATTGTAGTTGTCTTAACTATCCTATTAAATGGTATTGTTGCTCCCATTTTGAAAATATGGGAAATGAAATGACAGACCTCTAGAAAAGAGTGGACCTGGCTTGATCATGTGCTTGTCCATGTCTGAACCTCCTCCTGCTACAATGGATGCCCTGGCAGGCCAAGCCCTGTTATTGCCATCACTTCCTCTCCAGCACACACTAGCACAGACATTGGGATCTTTGATGTAAGTTTTAATTAACTTATTTATTTGGCAAATATTTATTAAGCACTCATCACATTCCAGATACTATTCTAGGCACTAGCAAGATAAGCAGCAGGATAAAATTGACAAAAAGCCCTGCTTACCATCTGGCCAAGGGACATGGATGTTAAACAACTGAACAAGTAAACTCATGTTAAATGGCAACAATGGGAACTTATGCCAGATGGGGACAAGTGCCATGAGGAAAAATAACAGATTTTTGGCATGGTCAGAGTCAGCCATGGCTAGATATTACAGGAAGTAAATCCTTTTAAAGACATGAAGAGAGAATGATTAAACTGTTTCATCAGAGGGCAGAATAGTTCTAGGACCTCCCTCAAATAATTCCCATGCTTCAAAATATAAACAATGAACTCACACTGAATTTTATGGGATAAACCATGTTTCTCTTGACAGATCAATTGCTGAAATTCAATTCTTATTAAAGTGAATTATGTGGCCATTCCAAATACTTTACTGAAGAGGAACAGTAAAAGTAAATAAAAATGAGTATGTTTTCTTCATTTGTAATAAATACCATCTTATGAGCTGCATGAGGTGTCAATTACCACATGGCAGGCAAACCTTGGGACATGGCACACCTTGCATAATGATAAGACAGGCATCCTGAAGGGTATCGTGTTTTATATAGCAAATTTCCAGCATATTCACTACCTGCTGATTTTGTTTATTTGCTATTATTATTTGTGCATAATTGTATTTATTTATGGGGGTAACACTACTCCCTGCTTATTCCTATTAGGACTTCTTTTCCCTGGAAGAAAACTGAGGTACAATGTTACTGTTTGAATCTCCATTTATTCATTCAACAAATATATGTTGGTTTCTTGTCATATGCCAGGAACAGAACACACAGCAATGAGCAAAACAGATAAACCTCCCTTCCCCTTGTGGAGCTTACTATCCAGCCAGACGGAGGTGGATATTAACAGCAGCATTTGCTTGTTTGAAGAAGATGCGTGAGCTCTTAGGAAGAAAAGTTCAAACAGCCCTTGTCCTAAAGCCTTGGGGTTACGGGCAGACAGGAAGCAGCTGAGTGTTTCGGCACATAGGCGTTGTTACCACCGACACAGTTGTTAGGTGTGGGCCCCAGGCACATCCCACACTGGCAAGTTGGTTGGGAGATGTTGTGCTTTAAGCCTTCTGGCCCCAGCGTGGATCATCTGTCAGGCAGTATTTCTGTCTAACTCTCTCAAATGTGGTTATGGGCCATCTAAAGGGAGTGGGACATGATCAGTCGTTGCAAAATAATTTGTTTGAAGAGGCATCATGGACCACAGCTGGAAACAAGCATGTTAAGAGTGACAGGATCTTGGCAGCCACAAAACCTTAGATTTTGAGTCTTGCTTTTCAACCAAACCAAGTGGGATGGCTGGGCATTCATTAGGAAGAAAGAGCCTTCCCCATTCCAAGGCTTTCTCATTACATCAACCCCTCTCCCACCCAAGGACTGGATAGGGCAGTCCTAACACTTCAGTTTATCAAAAGTGGGGTTAGTCAACTTTCATTACAGAGTAAAATTTATTTTGAGTGTCTCAAAATTATATCATAAGATCATTACTAATTCTACAGTGTTTATTTAGAGTAGTTTCAATCATGTAATAAAGAACACACAAACAGAACCAAACTCCTATTGACTTCTTGTGTTAAAAATCTACAAAGTTGAAGTGGGTGTTATCCCAATGGTTAAAATGCCTGTATCCTACATTGAAGTACCTGGGTTCAATTCCCAGCTCCAGCTCCTGACTCCAGCTTCCTGCCAATGAGTCCTTGGCAGTGGAAAGCTCACCACTCATGGCAATACTGTGAGGGAGGGATTTCATTGTATTTATCATATGCACTATAATATTTTACTTATTTTGTTGTTTATTTATGCAATTTAGAGGCAGAGAGAGAGAAACAGACAGAGCTCCCATCTGCTGGCTTATTCCCTAAGTACCCAAAACATCAAGGGCTGAGCTTGGGAGCTGGAAGCTAGGAGGCCAATCTAGGTTCCACATTTGTGAAGGGGACTCAACTTCTTGAGCCATCATTACTAGCTCTCAGGGTACACACAAGCAGGAAGCTGGAATCAGAATTAAATACCAGACTCAAACCCAGGCATTCTGATATAGGGTGCAGGAGTTCCAACTGGAATCTTAACTGCTATGCCAAATGCAGGTCCTTAGTTTACTTTTTAAAATAAGGACATATAATTCTTTGGCAATAATAAGGGCATAGTATTTCACAGACTCAGTATTTGGGACTCAGAAAAACATGTGCATTTGTTGTGCAAAGGACTTGTGGTAAATCACTAAGGATTATATCAAATCTTAGAAGGAGTTGGGCTGCAGGTGTGAAACTGTGTTCAAAATCTTCAGAGTTGCTTCTAAAACTGGTCATGAGAGGTTGGGCAGCTTATCTTCCTGCAGGCTTTGGGAGAAGAGGGGACATACATCTATCTCGGTGATTTAGGAATTTACCCAAGGGACTGAACCAAATGACCCTTTACCTGTAATATGGAGACAACATTTCAAGTTCTAGAATTATGATGAAGATTCTATGCCATGTGGGAACTCAACAAATGTTACTTCTTTTTTGTCAATCAAGGGAAGAGATTTCCATCCCCATCTACGTGTGTGGTTCAAATTGAACCTGATTTTACTTTTTGGAAGATTTATTTGAAAGACAGAATGACAGAGGGGAGGGAGGGAGGGAGAGAGAGAAAGAAGAGAGGAGAGAGGAGATGGGAGAGGGGAGAGGGGAGAGGGAGAGAGAAGAAAAGAGCTTTAGTCTGCTGGTTCCCTCCCTAATTGCCCCCAATGGCCATGGCTGGGCCAAGTCACAGCAAGGAGCCAAGATTTCAATTTGGCTTTCATACATGGATGTTAGAGACTCACGTAATTGAAGCCATGATCCACTGCTTCCCAGGCACATTAGCAGGGAGCTGGACTGAAAGCAGAGGAGACAGGACCCAAACTGGTGCTCTGAAATTAAGTACATTTGTGAATGCTTTATGAATCTTTGGATTTTCAAAACTTGGGACTATTATTATCAGCCAACCTGGTAGACATCAAATAAACATAGTTTGATTCTACGATGCTGAATGACACAGTAACTTTGAAGGAGAGTCAACACTCACAATCACAAGCATTCATGGGTGTTACCACCATTATCATTGGCTCTCTATAAGCTACTTTCAGAAAGACAAGTTAATGCACAATTTCTTCCTAGTTTCCTAGTTAGAATGAGAGAAATGTACAATCTAAGACTATAAGCTATTGAAGACCATATACTCGTGTATCATACAATGCTTTCTACAGTCTTAGTGGTGGTGAGGTTTTCTCCACTGCCTTCTAATGTGCACTAGTAGGGAGCTGAATCAGAAGCAGAACAACTGGGACTTGAACTGATGCTCTATGGGATGCCAGGGTCACAAACAGCAACTTAACCCACTACACCACAGTGGCAGCCTCTGTACTTGATTTTAAACATAGACATTTTGAGTTAAAGTCTACACAAACTAAACAAGGAAGCAGAGCAGGGACGTTTGATTACCTTCCTGTCTTTGTCCTACAGATAGGCCCTGGAATTGCATCATTTTAATACCCTTTCCACTCTTTAAAGACTTTGTCACTCACTAAACACTCAGAAATTTCACTGGAGCAGGATTATTTTGTGTATGAAAAACCTCAAAGCAGGAACACTTCATATTTCTGAATAGAGACCCTACTATTAGTCAAAACAACACTTTGGGTCATTCCAATTAATTATTTACTTAGAGTTCCACATCTTCTTTCTGTGACTATAGATAGTGTCTGGGGAGCATGACTTGTTTTTTCCTCATGGTTATTATATTAGGTTACTTGAGTTAACGTACTGCATCAGGAATGTTCCACTTGCTAAACTTTTTGAGGATTTCTGCAATTCACTAACATATTCATCAGCTAAATATGAAGTCCTCTAAAGAGCTTTCGTCTTTCCCTTTCATATTTCTCCCTTGGCTCTGAAGTGGAAATGCATGCTCAATTAATAATACCATTGCAAGGTTCTTTGGGAGTACAACCTTGTCAGAGAGGTGCTTCCTGAGTGCTTATGTAGTTCAGCTTGATTTCTCCAGCTAAATGTTTAGAAAGCCCACTAAGTAATCATTCTGATACTGCTCACCCACCTGTGTGTTTTCTATCTTCTGAGAGAAAGAGACAATGGTCAAGAGATGAAAGAAGAGAAGATAGAGGCAAAGGGAAGGCTTAAAGCTAAGAAAGGAAGGGATGAGGTAAGATAGACAAGAATCAGAGCATCCCATACTCCCTGAAAACTGGGTGTGATGGTCTGATATTACTTTGCAAACCATATCCTTGTTGAACCCATGACTAAGCCATAGGGGTAATAATTTCCTGTGGGGAATAGAGTCCCCAATATCCAGGTATGCAAAGAAAATTAGATATTCTATTTCTTTAGACCTCATCTCATTTTTTCCACTTGCTTGGGTAGCAAGAAAAACAAAGAAATTCAATATATCTGGACCAATTCTGCTTAGAGTTAGTTTGGCCCAATCATTTATGCAAAAGCTTGAGATTAACTAGCTTTTCTGCTCAGTTCTTCAAAGCTGTTTCTTCCTTTGTTGCTCCTCTCTCCAGGTCCCATGGTCCATGGTGCTGGGGGAAGGGAATCCCTGCATTTGCACTTGTGCTTGGGTGTGAGGTGCCTGGTGTCTGCTGAGGAATGCTTGGCACCACCCTATGGCTGGCGGCCACAGCTGGCAGCCACAGCTGACATCTGTGACTGATGTACTTTTAGTCTATTTCTGCTTGGCTTGCTTGGAGCTGGGAGCCCCTCCCTGAAGACTAGCCCCACTCCTACCCGACTCTTGCTGGTGAAGACCCCTTTGGGTGTCTGTCATATCTTCAACGTCTGGTCCCACCTGTCTACCCTGGTGCTAAGCTTGCTTGCTCATCTCAGTTCTCACCCCAGCAACCCATGGCAGATCTGTGGTTTCTCAAATTGGCAGCGGTGCTATGGGAGAACAAGGGGAAGCTCAGGTGCAAAAGCCTGTCTCCTTCTGAACTTGAACATGCCAATCCACACTCTGAATTATGTAGGTCTCATGTACTTTCAGATCCAGTTGTCTCCACGCAAAACAAGGCATCAGTCAAGCCAACCCATCCTCTTCCCCATCTCACACCATGGGACTGTGAAGACACAAAGAGGAATCTTATAATTAACTGTTTCCTTTGTCACCTCTCTCAGCTATTCACCCCTTCTCTATAATTCCTTGCATTTGGAAGGGCCACACTTTTCCTTTATGCTCTCTCTTTCTCTGCCTTACACAAAACTGTATAATATTTCCACCAGGCCTTGTTTTGTTATGTTAAGTGGTCATCAGCATAATTTATAAAATTCTTGCTCAGTAATGCTTGCTACAAATTCCTATTTTGAATATCAAAAAGCCAATAATAATTTCTCTTTGTTATGCCATTAGTTTGCACTGATATTACTATGAACATACTAGGTAGCTGTTCATAACTATGTAAAAGGAAAAGAAGATTAATATTCAAGATATCATATTCTCTCTGTGTGTTCTGTAGATGAGACAGTGTGGGGGAAGCACACTACTCCCCTGGGCTCCTTCCTCACTGGAATGAGCTATGGCTAATGCCTCTGACTAGTGCTGAAGTTTTCAGGGCAGCAGCCTCCATTCCCATTGCCAGTCACTGTCCATCCAGGCGCTAGATTATGGGAGCAGCCCTACAATGGTATTCCACCAGGGTCTTTCAGTTGCAAAGAAATCTTCAATCTTTGGTCCATTTATTAAGTACCCACTATGTGATCCATACTGATCCAAATGTTACATGAAACAGAAATGAAGATGAGATAAAATAGATCTGTTGGAAAATATTTCAGCTAAGACTTTGAACATTTGTCCCTGTACAATTTACCCAAAGAAGCTCAAAGTTGTGAAAATAGTTGTTTTTAATTTCTTATTTCTGATGATTCAGAGTTATTTAAAACTTAATTAATTCATTTATTCACATTGATCCTTCGAACAAATGCTTTTTTACTATCTTAGGCACTTTGCTAGATTCTGAGAAAGCTGAGATTATTAATATATAAAAGGCTTCTCATTCATAAGGAATAGAAATACTCCAATGGCAACAGTAATGCAGTGTTACAGGTGCTCCCATTACTCTTGTCAGTAGACTCTGCCCAGGACTTATTATAGTACCTGCAGTGAGTGCCAGGAAAGCCATGGTCAACCTGACCTCTGGTTGAAGGGGATGGTGCTCAGGAAGGTTATATGAACAAGATAACCACCTATTGGAGACTTTAAATATTCAAACTTCATTATTTCCCTGTTTATTTAGTCTTCTTATAAGCAAGGACAACTTTGCAGGCAGAGGGAGCATCAAGGGCAGAGGCCTGAGGTGGCCAGTAGGGGAGAGTGTCCAGGGAGCTACAAGCAGTTGAAAAGAGTACAGAAGGAGTTAGTGGAGCAGAGATATAGAACTGCTCCTTATGCACCTGCCAGACATGGGAGGGGCCACTTCTGGGCAGAAGCCTCCTGGTTCTTTTCATGCCACACCACATGGAAAATCATTAGCTCACAAAGTCTGTCACTAACAAGCACTTCAAAGGAAAGTCATGTATGGGGACCAAAGAGAAGGGAGAACTGATACTTCTGTAATAGACAATCAAGCCTCATAATCTAAAAAATCTGTGACATCTGCTCCTTTTGTCACATCACTAATTCTATACCACCAGTCCCTAGAGACTTCAACAAAACCATTTCCCTGGAGTGAAAGGCAATAGCTATCAGTACCATAGAAATTCCCCCCAATCAATTTTAATATTATCTGGAATCATAGCAAATTTCATGTTTATTTACTGAAGTTTTCTTTACAATTTACATCTATTTTACTTCTGGTCTCCATAGCTGCTAGTGGCTGCACATAGTAGGTCTCTGTAACAGCCTATTTCTTTTTATTTATTTATTTATTTTTTGACAGGCACAGTGGACAGTGAGAGAGAGACAGACAGAGAGAAAGTTCTTCCTTTTGCCGTTGGTTCACCCTCCAATGGCCGCGGCCGGCGTGCTGTGGCCGGTGCACCACGCTGATCCAAAGGCAGGAGCCAGGTGCTTCTCCTGGTCTCCCATGGGGTGCAGGACCCAAGCACTTGGGCCATCCTCCGCTGCACTCCCGGGCCATAGCAGAGAGCTGGACTGGAAGAGGGGCAACTGGGACAGAATCCGGCGCCCCAACCGGGACTAGAACCCGGTGTGCCGGCGCCGCAGGCGGAGGATCAGCCTATTGAGCTATGGTGCCAGCCTACCTATTTCTTTTTAACCAAAAGATGATGCAGAAATTTCATTTTTCCTGTTTTATACAGATAAAACATGAGTAGGCAGAGGTAAGGACTAGTTGAGAAAGAGAACACCTAGGTATTATTGAGCACTTGTGTGTGCCAGGCAGTGTTCTCAGCATGGATTGACTCTTAGGATTCTCAAAACAATTTTGCGAGGTGGGTGCTATTATTATTACACCTATTTTACAGATACAGAAACTGATTTAAATCCAAGGTCACACAGCTAGGAAGTGCCAGAATAGGCATTCAAATATGGGCAACTGCTCCAGAGTCCCAAATGTTAGTGACTTTGCAGGTAAGTGCTCTGTCTATGATCACAGAGGTGGACAGTGGCAGAGAAGAAAAACTTCAGATTGGGCCAGCGCTGTGGCTCACTTGTTTAATCCTCTGCCTGCAGCGCTGGCATCCTATATGGGTGCCGGGTTCCATTCCCGGTTGCTCCTCTTCCAGTCCAGCTTTCTGCTGTGGGCTGGGAAAGGAGTGGATGATGGCCCAAGTGCTTGGGCCCCTGCATGGGAGACCAGGAGGAAGCACCTGGCTCCTGGCTTCAGATTGGCGTAGCTCCAGCTGTAGTGGCCATTTGAAGGGTGAACCAACGGAAGGAAGACCTTTCTCTTTGTCTCTCTCTCTCACTCTGTGTAACTCTGTCAAAAAAAAAAAAAAAACTCAGATTAAGGTGTATGTTAGATCTACATAAATATTTCATAAGAAAATATTTCATAAGAGTCATCAAAAATACTGTGTACGACGAGGGTACTGAAGCTAATACTTGCTAAATGTCTTCCATGGATTGATTTCTGAGCTAAAGGCTTTAGAGATGTCATCACACCAAATGCTTACAATAGACTGAGTGGGCATGAAGAGGTGAGCGCACTGGCCAAAGTGTTGCCCTAAGATAGTGAGTTAAACGTCATACTCACCTGTTACCCCACAGTGTATTCCACCCCCACTACCACATTTTGCCACAACACAGTGGCTGTAGGGTGGCTCAAGAGGACATCCTTCATGGTGGAGGGGAAATTTTACATGAACTATTTAGGACACTGGAGACACCTGATCAAATCTCAGGGTGGCTGATAAACCAAATCCAAGCCAAAGGCTTCAACTGGCTCCTGTACTTTCTTCTCCATCCTATGCCCTCAGTCCTTTCAGCTCTCCAGTTCCCTTTCTTCACTCCCGTCTCTGCATTAGTCCTCAGCTATCAAGACCACTTTTTCATTCTCTTCACCATTATGTCCCCTTATACATTTCTTTTGGGTGATCACCCAATACAAGGATGTTTTCTTAAGCTAATAACCATTTCAAATTCCAGTAAAAATGTTTTTCTTTAGATTTTGTTTGCTGGATATATGTGTAGTGCCAAGTGTTCTGTGCAGTGTTTTTTTTTTTTTTTTTTTTTTTGACAGAGTGGACAGTGAAAGAGAGAGAGACAGAGAAAAAGGGCTTCCTTTGCCGTTGGTTCACCCCCCAATGGCCTCTGTGGCCAGCATACCGCACTGATCCGAAGCCAGGAGCCAGGTGCTTCTCCCAGTCTCCCATGGGGTGCAGGACCCAAGCACTTGGGCCATCCTCCACTGCACTCCCGGGCCACAGCAGAGAGCCGAACTGGAAGAAAAGCAACCAGGACAAAATCCGGCACCCTGACTGGGACTAGAACTCCAGGGTGCTGGCGCTGCAGGCAGAGGATTAGCCTATTGAGCCGCGGCACCAGCCGCAGTGTGTTCTAATAACTGGGCTTGCATCTTTTCCTTCATACTTGCTACTTAAACAAAAGTTCTTTGCAGGCACAAAGAATAAATTTGACTTATTTAATAAAAAATTAGATGGCTGTTGATCCCTTATTTCTGGCCATAATGTAGGGATCAGGATTTTAAATGCATTCTCTCATTGGAACTGGACAACAGCTTTATGAGGTGAACATAATTGTCACATCCGTAACTGCAGATGAGGACTTGGAGACTTTGGGGTATGAACAATGAATAAAATGGAACACTGGGACTCCAACAGGACTGAGTATCTGATGTACTTAAAAAGGGTGGACTAGTTGCCCTCCTCCTATGTACCAAGAATTATTGATTTCTCCAAGCACCACAAGGTTGACTTCACTTACCTCCCACATACAGAGGGTGAAACCAATAGGTTTGTGAATGTTATGTGCCTGACTTCCCAGAAATGACTGGGCATGGATTCAGGTTTGTTGGTGACACGCCATTCTTCCCGCCTATTTTGAATAATGAGGTCAAAGAGGATATGAATCAAGTTGTTCCCACCTGCTTTGTGCAGATACAGGCCGTGTTTGAGTGACAGGAGGGAACAGATATTTAGGTACCTCCGGGCTCTGTAAAAATGAGCTGTGGAAAAAACTCCTGCCTTTGTCAGCTCACCAGAACAGTCACAGTGAGAATGAGGCAGGGGCAGAGGGCTTGTGCTCCCAAATAATGGGCTCTGCATCTCTGGTCACGTTCTATTGTCCCTGAGGCATGTGGAACCAAATTGTCAATTCCACAGACCTTTCTTCTGTGCGTGGCATTTACTCTCAAGCAAGCTGAGCTCTGAGAGGACAGGGACCCGGCAGGCTGCCTGGGGATTATTAAACTCCACAAAAATAAAGAAACACAGAATTAGGGCTTGGCATCTGGTTGGAGCCTATCCATTATAAATTCAAGTCCTTGCAGAGGGATTCTTCCTTTTTCATTTCTTCTCCCTGTTGTTGTTTACCTAAAGTCTGATAGGGACCCTGAGGAATGGTTGTTAGGTTAAGAAAAACATCCTTATATTGGGTGATCACCCAAAGGGAGTGTATAAGAGAACATAATGGTCAAGAGAATGAAAAAAATGGTCTTGATAGCTGAGGACTAATGTAGAGACAGGAGTGAAGAAAGGGAACCGGAGAGCTGAAAGGACTGAGGGCATAGGATGGAGAAGAAAGTTGAAGCCTTTGGCTTGGATTTGGTTTATCAGCCACCCTGAGATTTGATCAGGTGTCTCCAGTGTCCTAAAGAGTTCATGTAAAATTTCCCCTCCGCCATGAAGGATGTCCTCTTGAGCCAACCTACAGCAAACTTGGCCCTTGGAGCACAAGGAGCTAGGGTTGGGAACTATCAAAAGCAGAATGAAACTGAAGATAAGGCTTGGGCCTCCAGGAGCTTGCCATCTGGATAGAGACAAGACAAAACGGTTAGTAGAAGTTATGCCTCAACAAGGGTTAGTAAAAGTTATAATTCAATGAACCTGGAAAAACTGGACATATATATAGTAGGAGTATTTGATTATCAAAAACAAAAATATAACTTCTTGCATGAGTTATTGGATCAAAGGAAGCAGCAGATTACATTACTATTTTCCCCAATGCACTAGAAAACCTACACTTCCTGGTTTGGGGGAAGTACTTTTTAAGTTACCAACTATTTATTGACAACTCACAAATGGTGCTGCATCTTGCTATTGTAGATCTACTTGTTTTACGTCTGATCAGAACAGTGCTAACCCCCATGACGATATTAGGTCTCTGTGAAGAAGCTGTTGCATCATCACAGGCTTGAGGTCTGGTCTAAGACTGAGTGGGAATAAACCTGGGGCTCTCTCGCTCATTCCGTGACTTCAGATAAATCACTTCATCTCTCTAAGCCTCACTTTCATCTTCAGGAAAATAAGCATAGTAATGGAACCTGCCTTATGAATTTGTCATGAGTATTAAATGAGGCAGTATATTTAAAACAGTTTTTAGTGCTTAGCACATAGAGAATGTTCAACAAGTAAAGAAATAATACTGTAATTACAGTGCAGTTAATTGCATTGCAATGCTAATAGTCTGTTTTTCTTTTCTATGCACACGCAACGTTGCCAATTTTTATACTACTGCAGAACCAGTGGAACTGGGGCTATTCGGAACAATGCCAAGCGTTCCCCCCTAACCCTGTGCCCATCCTTTGCACGCCACTTAACCTGATAAGAACCAAATTAGTCCTTTAAGGTACAGTCCAAGATCCCTTAAAAGCCAGCATGAGTGACTTTTTTCTGTGCTCCTGTGGCATCACATACTTAGGCTTGTCATAGCAATGTCAGTTTTGGAATGTGTTATGGAATGCGATTTCCTGTCCATGTGTCCATTTGTCTGTTTCTGCCTCACTCACCACCACTACATCTATCCTAAAAGGCAAGGATGCATCTTGTTTTTCATGATATCTCCAAAATATCATGTGGTACCTTAGAAAATATTCAACATGTGTGTTAAGTGGAAGTGAAGGAAAGGAGAGGAAAGGGGAGGGAGGGACGGAGGGAGGGAGGAGGGGAGGGTGGGACAGAGGGAGGGAGGGAGGAAGGAGAAGAAAGACCACAGGAAGGATTGGTGAAGGTGCTCTGGTCCTGGCAATGTGACATTTGTCTCAATCTGCACACCCTCTTCCCTCTCCCTCCTGTCCTATAAAATGGGAACTTTGAGCAATGAGAATGTTTTACTTACCCCAAATCACCACTGGAGAAATCCATTGCATTACTGAGAACTGGTAATGGGTTGGCCCTGGTTCAGAATATAGGGTTTTGCTCCCCTGCCAAGCAGGCTTATGCACATGGAGCTTAAATGGTGACTTTGCCCACACCTGTCTGGCTCAGGAAGTTTGCTGGGCTGTCAAGGGGAGAGCTGGGCATTGAGAAAGGCTGATGGGCTTTGACGAAAGAGAACCGGGCACACAGGTCTCATTTATAATCCATTCCAGCTGCTCCTCTGCTGGGGGAAACTGGCATTCTGTTTTGTTGGCCCCTTTTCCATCAGGACAGCTGTGAAACCCTACTCAGTGAAGTAATCGCAATAACAACCACCACTTTGCATGTTGATGCCTTTCTTCCAAGGAACTCAAAGTTCTTTGGAGACATAACCTCATTAATCCATCCTGCATGAAGTGGTGGCTGGTGGGGAGGGGTAGGGGTTTTTACTCATATTTCCAGGGCTGGGGGATTTAGGAAGGGAGAGTAAAAGAGGAAGAGAAATGAGTTTCAGAGCTAGGAAAGATAAGGGTTGGTATCTTGTTCCCCCTGAACCTCACACTGGGACAAAGATATCACTTCATAGGACAATGATCAGTCAAATGTGTGAGTAAAAGAAACACTGTATACTCACCATCCTTCGAAAGGAAGAGAAACTAGATGAGGAGCTAGGAAATCTGATTTGTAGCCCTGATATTGACACTAAATAGCTGTGTGACCATGAGCCAGCCACACCCTCAGAGCAGTAGTTTCATATCAGAGTATGTGACCTCCTGGAAATGTCTGAAGAGCAAGGAATCACGAATTAGAAGATGGATGCTTGCCTCTCCTGTGATCAGTCTCACTTTCCTTGTCTGGGAAATGAAGATAGACTGAATTATCTCTAAGGATTTAATTCCAAAAAATCCAATGATTCTAGAACTGGTGGGCTGAGGAACAACAAATCTGTTGGGGCTTAGCCTTTAGGAAAACCAACACCCATCTGCATGAGTGTTTTATGACCACCACCCCAAAACTCAGTGACTGCGGTAAAACAATAATGAGTGATTTCTCACAGCTGTGTGATTTGCCTTGGGCAGTTCTATGGCTTCACCTGGGCTCATATATGTTAGAGAATTCAGCTTGATGGTGGCTGGGCATTGGGCTTAGCTGGAATTTCAGTGACAGTTGGGCTTTGTTGGTTTTGTGGACTTTTATTCTCCAAGAGGCTTTACCAGACTTTTTCATGTAGTGGGGCAACCCCCCAGGAAGGCAAGCCTATATCTATGTTGAGTCTCGTGTCATGTGGCCCAGAATTCCAGAATCAATGAGAGAGGCAATGGCACAGAATTGTGCCCTTCAAAAAGAGAAGTTGAGGCCCTCACCCCTGACACTTTGGAATATGACCTTATTTGGAAATATGCACATACAACCAAATTAAGATGTCACTGTGAAAAGCAAGTTCCTAAACCACTATGACTGATGTCTTCATAAAAATGGAGAGACTCACAGAGACAGAAGGAAGGCATGTGAAGATGAAAGCAGAGATTGGAGTTATGCTGCCATAAGCCAAGGAGTGCCTGGAAGTATTAGAAGCTGAAAGTAGCAAGAAAGATCTTGTCCTAGATCCCAGGAGCATGGCCTGACCAACACCTTGATTTCTAACTTCTGATCCACAGGACTCGAAGAAGACATTTTTGTTTTAAGTTTATGGTACTTGGCGACAACAGCCCAGGAAATAAATATGGGCATGAATACTGAAGACATGGTTTTATTTGGCACCATCAGTATAACAATCCACTACAACCATCTATTTTTAATGTGCATAAATATACCAATATTATGTGATTTTTGTCCAAAAAATGAGTAAATGTAGGTTTCTCCATTCTGCACCCTTTCCCAAACACTTGATTTCTGCCATGTGACTTTACTTGCCCCCTTGCCCACTAAAGGGAATGGAGTGAATTTTCCTTTCATGTGCAGTGTTAGTTCTATAGAAACAGAAGGAAATGTCATTATGCCAGTTTCTTAAGAGGCCTTTCGGCTGCTGCAACCAGCTGCGCTGCTGTCAGTTTCTTCAGGACCAAGCTGCCCTGCCAAGGATCCTGGTCCCTGGTGCTCCCAGATCTGTCTGCCTCAGATATGAACTTAGAAGCTCCAGGACTTCAGAGCCATCTGTTACTTTGGTTTAAAGCTGGAGAGGACTTTGGCATTACTCTAGGAACCAAGCCTGTACATAGGCTGGCCAAGGCCTTCTCCTCACCTGTGCTCTCCTCTTCCTGCCCTGGACACAAGCATCCCCAACTTGCCTCTCTGGTATCTTTTTCTCCTATACTGAGCCTGTGTGCCAACAGAAATGGGATCCAGCTTTTCTACTCTGGTTACATCAAGCAAATATGTTATTACCAAGATGGGATCACACTACACCAATTATTCTGTAACCTGCCATTTTTATTTAATATTATAACATCAATGTTTTTTCATTACTGTAAACACATATTTGTCATCATTTTAATAGCTGCATATATTTCTATATATACATAGAATGCTATTTTATTTAAACAATTACCTAATATTGAACATTCTGTTTATTTCAATTCTTACTTATATATAAAATGCAGTAATAAACATGCTTTTAAATTAATCTTTGTATACTTTTTATTTTCTCTACATAAATTCAAAGAGAATTGCATGCATAAAATACTTTATAAGGCTTTTGATATATATTTCCAAATTACCTTCCTGAAACACTGTAACAATTTATATCCACCAGGATACAGAGAAGTGCTAATTTTTTTATTTCCATGTAAATCCTATTATTCTTTACAACCTTTGCCAGGTCATAGGTTAAAAATTTGCATTCACAACACATTCTTCAGCCTGTTTAATGTTTCTTAATTCAGTTTTAAATAATTAGGCTGGTTTAAAAAGATTTTCTAAACTTAATATAGCAAGGACAGCAAGAATTGAGAATATTAATGAAACCTGAAATGAGTTTAAAAAAGAAAACAGAGGGCAAAGTAGTAAGAGACATGCTGGGCATGGTTGGGGATAGTAGTGCCTCACAGGTTTTTATTTTTTTTTTCCAACAGGCAGTTAGTGAGAGAGAGAGAGAGAGACAGAGAGAAAGGTCTTCCTTTTTGCATTGGTTCACCCCCCATGTGGCTGCTACATGGATCTGAAGCCAGGAGCCAGGCACTTCCTCCTGGTCTCCCATGCAGGTGCAGGGCTCAAGGACCTGGACCATCCTCCAGTACACTCCCGGGCCACAGCAGAGAGCTGGACTGGAAGAGGAGCAACCGGGACAGAATCCGGCACCCCAAGTGGGACTACCGGTGTGCCAGTGCCACAGGCGGAGGATTAGCCTAGGGAGCCACGGGCACCAGCCAGGTTTTTATTACACACAAATTTAAAATGGCTCAGATGTGAGTGCACTTACACTCTAAGTCAGTGTGCTCAGAGGGTCGAAAATCTTGGAAATGTGGGTTGGAAATACCAACTAATAGTAGATCTAGAAGAAGCTAGATAATCTGTCAGGGAAAAATTTATCCTAACAGCATAATACTTAGTAGGAAGAAAATGCAGTACTCGGAAAATATTCTAGGAGTAGCCAAGTTGGTTAAGAGCTTGTAGAGAAAGAGAAACAAAATTAGACAAGATTAAAGAGTTGCACATGGTGCTGTGACCACCATACTGGTGTAAGATTGGGCTGAGTACTGAAGCTGCTGTTGGCTGCATCTGGTTTAATACATCCATGTTTCCTACAGAGAGTGGTGGTTTTACAAAGGAAAGGGATGCTCGATTCTGGATGTCAGCTAGAAATTAAAGAAATTAAAACAATATCTGATCTATCACTTTCATTCAGTGCTGGTAGAAATAAGGTGATTTACTCACTAAAGGGTACACACTGTACATGTGTTTGGTTCATGTTGCAGTTCTTAAACATGTACACACCATGTGCTGCACAATAACATTTCTAGGGATTCATCCTAGTGAAATTAGTCAGCATATACCCCAAGATTTATCTACAGGGGTGTTCACTAAACCACTATTTATTGGTTGAACTCTGTAATTAACACACAATTATTCTTAGGTGTTTAAATTTTAACTGAAAAGTGATCCCTGTTAGGAATTTGGAAAACACTATGCTGAGTGAAATAAGCCAATCCCAAAGGGACAAATACCACTTGTTCTCCTTGATAGGTGACAACTAGCTGAGCACCAAAAAGGAAACCTGTTAAAGTGAAATGAACACTATGAGAAACGGTGACTTGATCAGCCCTCGCCCTGACTGTTGATGAGCAACTTGATATGTTATCCCTCTTAGTATTTTTTTTGTTTGTTCTACTTAATACTTTTGGTTGAATACTGTAATCAATACACAATTCTTCTTAAGTGCTGAAACTTAACTGAAAAGTGGTTGCTGTTAAATATAAGAGTGGGAATAAGAGAGGGAAGAGATGTGCAATTCGGGACATGCTCAAGCTGACTTACCTCAAACGGTAGAGTTAGAAACATACCAGGGGATTCCAATTCAATCCCATCAAGGTGGCATGTACCAATGCCATCTCACTAGTCCCAGTGATCAATTTCTGTTCACAACTGATCATAATGATAGGACTAAGAACCAAAGGGATCACATAAACAAGAATAGTGTCTGCAAATACTAGCTGATAGAATAAAAAAGGGAGAGAATGATCCAACATGGGAAGTGAGATACACAGCAGACCCATAGAATGGCAGATGTCCTGAACAGCACTCTGGCCTCAGAATCAGCCCTTAAGGCATGCGGATCCGGCTGAAAAGCCCATGAGACTATTTCAGGCATGGAAAGCCAAGACACTCTAGGGAAAAAAAAAAACCTAAATGAAAGATCTCTGCGAGTGAGATCCCAGTGGAAAGAATGGGTCATCAAAGAAGGAGGTACCTTTCTCTGAAGGGAGGAGAGAACTTCCACTTTGACCATGGCCTTGTCTAAAAATTATCAGAGTCAGTGAACTCAGGGGGCTTCCATAGCCTTGGCAGCTCATGACAAGAGCCTAGGGTGATTACTGATGCCATAAACAAGAGTGTCAATTTGTTAAGTCAACAACAGGAGTCACTGTGCACTTACTCCTCATGTAGGATCTTTGGCCTTAGTGTGCTGTACATTGAGATTTAATGCTATAACTAGTACTCAAACAGTATTTTTCACTTTATGTTTCTGTGTGGGAGCAAACTGTTGAACTCTTTACTTAATGTATGCTAAACTGATCTTCTGTATATAAAGAGAATTGAAAATGAATCTTGATGTGAATGGAAGGGGAGAGGGAGTGGATAAGGGGAGGGTTGCGGGTGGGAGGGACGTTATTGGGGGGAAGCCATTGTAATCCATAAGCTATACTTTGGAAATTTATATTCATTAAATCATTAAATAAAAGTTAAAAAAAGAAAATTATGGTAAAATTCATATACTGAAACAATTTTAAATGATGACAAATACATTTTTGGACGTCAACTGATGATCATAATATATTATATTTTTAAAAACAAATTATAGGGGCAAGCATTTGACCTAGCAGTTAAAATGCCACTTGGGATGCCCACATCCTATATTGGAGTACCTAAGGTCAAGTTGCTGCACTGCTACTGATTCCAGCTTCCTGCTAATACATACCAGGAGGCAGCTGATGAGGGCTACAGTAGTTGAGTTTCTGCCACCCCTGTGGGAGTGTTGGATTGAGTTCTTGGCTTTTGGTTTTGGCCTTACCCTGACCCAGTTGTATTTGAGTGAACCACTGTCCAGAAACGCTCACTTGCTCTCTAATATAATAAATGAGGATATTAAAAAGAAAAAAGCAGATCATAGAGTACAATACAGTGTTTGTACATGGTGTTGGGGAGTCAAATGTCAACAGTCTATGGAGAATCTCTTAAGGACAACTACCATGAAGGCCTGAGTGGTATCAGTACCTTAATTCTTTTTTATGCTCAAGTAAAGGAGAGCTCCTACAAGGGTGTTTGGAATTCTGGATTTTATGCTTTTAACTTTTGCTTGGTCTGTCTTTTTCTCCAGAGTGTACTAACCCAGAAGGCTAGGTGGGTAGAGACTGAAATTTTAGATACACCTGACCCAAGAATAATGACTTACTCCTTCAGTCCCTGTTTCTGAATTTAGCCCAATGAACTTGACTCTTGGGATGAGTTCCTTGTCAGGAATCCTTTTTGATATTGACTGCATGGAGGGATCACCCCAAACATGCAAGCAAAGTTTGCCAGACATAACTATATATCCAAACCCCAACTTTGGAAATGCTTTGAGTTCCTTTCTTGTAAGGCTCCTCATTCTCCAGGTGAATTGTGCTCAGAAAAATACATTAAAACACCAGGAGCAGCCAGGAAATGACACATAATGGCATAGACCAAACATACCAGAATCTTAGCTCCAGCTTACTCAGTAGGTCTTGTAACATGTATCTGTGCATAAGACTATATTACATATATCCATACATTAATATATTAAAAATTACTATGAAGTCCCAAAGGACATGGAGTACACCAAAACTGTCAATGGAATAGTGCTGGGGTTATCAATAATTTTTCTTCTTTTATATGTATGTGAATTTTTCTACAGTGATCACGTACTTCTTGTGAACCATTAAATAGCAGAAAATAGTTGAAGTAACTTTTAAGAGATACTCTTAACGAGTACCATTTGAGCAGCTACTTGGAGGGAGGTATCTATTAGTACACTTTAAATCATTCTGTAGTGATAGCCATCATATTAGTTCTTGATCCCAAGACTATCAACAAAAATGCTTTTGTATAATATGGCAATTTTCCATCTTTTTTTGGATCCAAATCATTATTTCATAGTAAACCTAAAAACAGTCTTTATTTGGGATTGATAATTCTGATGAGTAATGTGGAAAGAATAGATATCCAGATTTGAAAATACAAGAGAAAGTCTTCCAGAGAAGCTGCATGAAACACTTGGGGAAGCAATTGGGTATCATTGTAGTATTATAAAGGGGGTTGAACAGCTGAAAAGTTTGTAATGAACTGCAAGTGGCCAGATTCATGATCAAGATGTTGGCCTGAAGTCTAAGACATGTAATGAAATATGATTACACATGGAGAACAAAATATCAATTCCAGCAAAGATTTTGCAGTAAAGAGATGAGGACAGATTCCAAATTTACCATAGGAAAACAGGAAGACATACTTGGCAACAACTATGAGTCAACTTTTTCAGTGTCTGTTCAATTTTTCCCCACCATTACAGCCTCTTGTCCCCAACATACGTAGGGCCCAGTGAGCTGCCCTGCCCTTGAAATCTCAGGAGCAGTCTCCACACTTAGGCAGGCATTTGGCCACTCTTTGGTCCAACCTAACCCCATTAGCCTCCTCAGAGACGAGGCATGCCAAAGTTCTTGTGCAAGTATGTAGTGAGACTTTGAGTCACACTCTTGCTTAAGAGGATACTCTATGCATTTTCAGACATATGACTAACGGGGCAAAAAGCTTAAAAAGTATAATTCAGAATAACAGTATCCCACAGGAGAGCTGTTCTTTGCTTTTCATGTTGTTGTTGAAGTGCGGGGTGGGGGGGGGGGCACTTATGAAGGGGGTGGAACAGGATTGGCTTTGAAATATGGAGCATCATAAAGGGACAGATAGACAGAGATTCGAAGTCCCTGAATGGCATTTAATTCCATGTTGCTATTTTTCCTGGTCTGGTTTCAGAAAGCCTCTGACAGTTGGACTATTTGCTATTTAGTCATTCTACTGTACTCATTTTTACTGACAGTCAACAGGAATTGCCGAATTTCACAAATTAATAAAAAAAAAAGACCAAAGTAGGTTACAATGTCAAATATATATTTAAGTTGATGGTATTTTTTGAACATTTTCAAAATCACACAACAGCAGTAAAGGCAGCATATATACAGGGTTGGAAGACATTTAAGTATGTTCGGATTTTAGCCAAAACAGCTTGCAATAACTAGATTTTTTTAATAGATTTTTTTAAAAAAGAAAGAAAGCCTAATTGGAGTCTTTCACATTAGGTTCTAAAACACATTTTTCAGTCCCCTTGTGCCTTGTTTCCAAGATGGTAGCACCTGGAAAAACATGAAGCTTGATTTTTGTAATAGATATGAGCTCAGATAGTAAGGACTGCATTACACCAGATCCTTTGAAACGGGTGGCAGTTATTGCTGGAGTCCAAGTGGTTGAATCGCATGCTTGGAAATAGGAGAATATTCATCTGTTTGTGAAAATCACCAGGCATAGACCGTTTCTACCCAACACACCATAGAAACTTGCAAGCCTCTTGTTACCAGCAAGAATTGAAGCCAAAACTCAGCAAGAGCAATGCCAGATCATTGCTGCTGTTTTCCTGAAGCCTTTATTTTGGATGCTGGACCTAGTGGTACTATACATTCTTTCCTAAGTTAGCACCCTCTGCCAGATCAATTAAAGTGGCCATTTCTACCCAATTGTGACCAAAAACTGTGTCCAGGATGCATTCGCTTTTCATCGTGACTTGATTAATTATCCCAGGAAACTTAATTTCATTCTGCTTGCCCAAATGAGCACAATTTGAGAAGCCTTTGACCCTTCTTTCCCTATCCCTCTTAGTGTGTAGTGCGCTGTGAAATGTGGTAAGTTATTCTTAAGCCTATACTTTTACGTCAAGAACAAGTATCTCCTATTTGATTTGCTCTTGCCCCACTGAAACTTAGTATTGTTTGTTTAAGAATTTGACAGTCAGCCTTTTTGTCAGGTGAAATTAAGAAGAAATATCCTCCAAATGACACAATTGCCCTATCTATAGAAGGTTCATGAACTTGTCCCTTATCTCAATATCTGTAGTAATAAATGTGCTCTTTTGCTACATATGGAAGGTACAGTTTAGCTTACTAGTTTGAACTAAAAACACAACAGGGTTAGATTCAGTTAGTAAGGATCAATTATTAAAAAAAATGCACAAGCACCCAAATACTCAACTGCTCAGTTCTTTTGCACTGTATTGTGCTAACCCTAGATGCATTTTAAGGGTACACTGTGGGCTAAACAAAATTCTTGAATCAACTAAAAACATGCATTTTCGTATTTTTTAAGGATTTACCTATTATTTGAAAGACACACACACACACAAAGAGAGAGAGAGAGAGAGAGAGAGAGAGAGATCTTTAATCTGCTGGTTCACCCCTACCCCCGCAAATGGCCACAACAGCTATAGCTGTGTCAGGCTGAAGCCAGGAGCCCAGAACTCCATCTGGATTTCTCAAATGGGTGCCAGAAACTTAAGTCCTTGAGCCATTATCCACTGTTTCCCAGACACATTAGCAGAGTAGACACGACTTGAATTGGTGCTCCAAAATTAAGCACTGTGAATACTTGACTAATAACCAGGAAATTTGTCTTTCCAGAATTCATAAGAAAAATGAATTCCAGAATTATAAGAAAATTTTATCTTTGCATTTTCAAAACTTCAGACTATCATTATCAGCCAATCTGGTAGACATCAAATGAATACAGCTTGATTCTAGGATGTTGAATGAAAGGTAGAGGCACAGTAACTTTGAAGGAGAGTCAACACTCACAATCACAGGCATTCATTGGTGCTGCCACCATCATCACTGACTCACTATAAGCCACTTTCAGAAAGAGAAGTTAATGCACAATTTCTTCCTAGTTTCCTGGTTAGAATAAGAGAAATTGCACAATCTAAGACTCTCAGCTATTGAACACCATACAACTGTGCATCGTACAATGCTTTCCACAGTATTAGTGGTGGTGACCAGGGATTTTCTTACTTCTTTGGATCAATTCTTTTTGCAATGACCCATAGTAGCTGACTAAAGCCATGCATACAATGAATTCTGAGATTGTGGATGGTATCATATTGCTAGATAACACACAAGTCTCCTACAGCAGGTTGAGGTACCTTCAAGGAAATAGTCACAGGCACCAGGACACAAGTTCAGCAGAATTTGAAGAAAGCCCTTTGACTTAATACAGCCTAGAAAATTTGACCAATATTTACAAGAAAGCTAGCTGAAGGATTGCACTGTTGGTATCATGTGATGGCTTCAAGGGCTTAAGAAAAAAAGTGTAAGAAGAATTACCATTGTATTGTGCCAACAACATGTCCTCACATGGACTGAGCCTGCTATGTTAACCCTGGATAGTGCCAATCCATCTAGCACTTCCATTTCCAGGAATGAATATACTGGACTAACTCCATACACCTGGATGGCCGAGGTTAATTATTAGCCTGTGAGTATTTTTTAAAAAATGCTCATCAGCCATTGATCTTCTCCAAGTCAATGTCCTAAAGTATTCTGGGCAACCTGTAAGTAGTCTTCTAGTAGAATATGTTTGTGGTCACCTGGATGGGTGGAAGTAATCTCGAATGTGTGAGATTCAATGAGATCCAGAATGTGCAGCACTTACCACCCTCTGCTGGAGTCATTTGTCTACTTCCCTGTCTTACTGCACGATGAGTCACTCAAAGACCAGGGTGGAATCTTATCACTTTTTGGATTCTGATGTCTAGCAGGTTGCCTCATCTGTAGCAAGCATGCAGTACATGTGTGAAGTCTTCAAAAAGTTCATGGAAAGTACATACCTATGAAAACCATGCACGGATTTCATTTTTTTTTGCACTGAAATTAACTTTTTTTCAAATTCCATTTTCCACAAACATTTTTCAAATTCTTCAGATATTTTGAGTGGATGAAAAAATTCTCAAGACTTAAGCCTGGGGTTTGTCCTTAATTCCTACTTCTTCAAGATCCTCCTATCTCTCTACTACCACATTTGCTCAAGGGAAAGAACAACTCTTTAGTCCAGTGTTCTCCTTCCCACTCTCACACTGTAATCCAAGCCACTAACATTCCTTCCCCAAATTACAGCAACTACCTTGGAACAACTTCCCTACTCTCCCCATTGCAGAGCCCAAATTCCTTTTTCATAATAAGATTAGAGAACTTCCAAAAATATTAGACTAGCCTCCACCAGCTTTTTATCCCACCTATATTAAAATCCAGAACCCAATTGCCAACTCTCCAGGTGTTTCTCACTCCTCTCCCCTACTTCCTCACTCTGCTGGGTTATCTTGGACTTCTGTAGCTCACCAAGGTGTCCTGTGCCTCCAGTTTTAGCAAGGGCTGTTCTGTTTGTGATGCCCCTCTGCATTTCTCTCTCTTTCTCCTGGCCATTTTTTGCTTGTTCTTCAGGTCTCAGGCTAAATGTCACTTCCGTAAAGAAGCCTGTCTTGCCATCCCAATTGAAGGTAGACTTGCCTGTTAGTCTCTCTCCTGGCACCTTCCTTTTTTCTTCAGGGTGCTCATCAAAATTTGGAATTATGTATTTTGTTAATTTATTTAATAAGCATCTCTCTATCTAAATGGTAAGCTTTTACTTGGGACCAGGAAATGTATTCTTTTCACTCACTCCACCAGGAATTTTGCTCACCACCTCATAGCCTCTTTGCCTCAGCTCATGGCTCCAGCAGAGAATACCACAAGTCTTCCACCTGCTGTTTATTGATAGTGAACACATCAGGATTGCACCACATAGCTCTGCTTCCTGTTCACAGACTTCCTTTACTTCCCTGGGTGGGGTACCTGCTAACGGTTGCTGGACATTCTTGCATGTGCAACCCAAAACTGTAATTGTTGTGTTCTGTGGACAAAGGAGACCAGGAGCCAGTAGATCAATGTTTATCCCTCTGATCCCTTTTATATATCCCTCTAAAGGTGCCAGCCAGACTAAGAACTAGTCCCCCACACTGGTGGCCAGCTCTGGAGTGTATCCTTGTACTTATTTTCCTTCCTCCATTCACTTCCCCTGATCTTTCACTTGTTCTTTCTAAATCACTTATCAAATAAACCACCTGCATCCAGTTCTTAGGCTCAGTTTTAGAGGACCAGGCTAAGACAACCCCTGCCTAGCATAGTACATGACATAGTTATTCAATGATATTTTTAAGTCAGCAAATAAGTATAAGTAAAAATTAATGTAAAAACAAAGGATAAGAGCAGAAGCAGGATACGAGGTAAGTGCTTCTCCATTCAGGACAATAACTCTAATAATTTCTTAAACTTTACTAAGTCAGGGGAGACCCTCAGCATGCATGCTGATGAACCCAGAAATGTGCTTGCTTTTTTTAAAAAAGATTGATTTATTTGAAAGACAGAGCTAGAGAGAAGCAAGGGAGAGAGAGAGAGAGAGAGAGAGCTTCTATCTGTTGGTTCACTCCCCTAATGGCCTCAATGGCCAGAGCTGTGCCAATCCAGAGCCAGGAGCTTCCTCTGGGTCTCCCACATGGGTGCAGGGGCCCAAGCACTTGGGCCATCTTCTACTGCTTTCCCAGGCCACAGCAGAGAGCGGGATTGGAAGTGGAGCAGCCGGGACTCGAACCAACACCATATCAGGTGCTGGCAGTGAGACCAGGGCTTTAACCTGCTGTACCACAGGGCCAGCCCCTGTACTTTCTTTTTTAAGCAGGTGAATTTCCACCAAGACTTATGTACCTAACCCTACCTCCTGCAGCTATAGGTAGCTTGGGGTAATGTAACAAGAATGAGGTTTCAAACTAGACCTAACTGGCCCTGAATCCCCACACTGCACTCATTTTCTATCTGAATGACTGTACCAAGCTCTTCAAGTTCAGTTTGCCTGTCTGTAAAATGGGAACATGAGTATTGTCTTATAAAGTTGTTATAAAGATTTTAAAATACATCCTGAAAAACACTGGTTTTCTTTTCCCACAATATCTAACTTCCTTTCCTCCTTTCTTTAGTGAAACACACATGTGACATTGAAGAATTTGTGTCCCATAACTCTGAGCCATGCATGCAGTATAAAAATCTTCTGAGTAGCTACTTTCACCCTCACAATCTCTGCACTTATAATACACCAACTGGTGGGTGCATCCCTTGAAAGAAAATCATCCCAAGTAAACATCTTTATAATACAACAAATAGCTTCTTTCAGAGGTGTTGTGGTCCCAGGGGGCTTTCCCCAAGGGACTATCTAGTGTGTTTGGGTCTTGATGAGAGGTGAGGGTGTGGACATGGCTCTCCTGTGAGCCTGCTGGTCCCCACCCATCGTCAGCCATTTGTGCCTATCGTTTGCTTGTGTTCTCAAAGGTCATACTCTTGTGGGAAATATTTGCTCTATTAATCATCTTGGAAGACTGCTCCAGACACATTTTCAGAAGGGATGTAGTAAGTTTTGTCTGCACAGTGCACCCTGGGAAAAGAGTTTCCCTTCTGAAAAGCAAGCTTGTCTTTCTGCCAAGTCTTTCCTCTTTCCCCCCCCTTACCTTTGAAAAAAATATAAAGTTATTGCGTGTTCTGAAGGCATCATGAAGCTTGGCCATTCTCTTAGCATAGGTATGTCTCAGCATTCAGGAGTTATTTGGATGGAGGGTTTCACATGACTGCTGGGGTTACATACATCTGTATCCAGACAGTGCTCAGACTTTAGGGGAACAGTAGAAAGTTTAACCATTATTTGACCTGCATTCACTCAGTTTGAGAGGGAGTTGTAGGATGTAGAGAGCTATATGCTATAGGCCAAGGGCTTATGAAAGACGATCCAGAGATCAGACTGGCTCACAATTCGGATAATTTTTATACTCAACCTGTACCATAGTGCAGGACTGGTCCCATCTCCTCATGTTATATTGCCTAAGTGGGAAAGGATATCCTTTCCTCTTCCTCCTTTATCTGGCCATTATAGTTTTTAGATCTTCAAAAATAGCAGAGGCTCTTTCACCCATCATTTTAATGAAAACCAGTCTCACCTGCTTATCTGGCCATTCAGGAAGGAATCACTTCATGTGTGCAATATGGTGAAGGAAGTAAAGATAGAAGTTCCAGAGGTTGTTTCTGTCTCCTACAGAAATGTATTTTTTTGCCTTTTCCACTTGAGCCTTCTCAGTCTTCACATAATCTAATATCCTATTCCTCAAGATCAACTCTTACAACAAGGAAAAAGTCTTGAATGAAATTCATTCATTGAGCACTCTCAACATATGAGGTTAAGAATTCAGTTTTTTTGTAGAATTATGAGACTATCTACTGTATTTCACATATTATTTTAACAAGTATTTGCCATGGATGAAAGCAAATTGTTTTAAATAGCAATTTTCACTTGGGATAAGAAATAACTGATAAACAACATCCCACTAGGAGAGGCCTCTCCAAAACACCATGCCAAGGGAGGTAGGCCACCATGTACAGTGGAAATATTTAACAAATTGGACTGTTTTCCAAGGGAACGGAGGCCAGGGTGCTTAGGAGACTGTCTGGGTATCTTTATGGAAGCATCCGCTTGAGATGGATATTCTTCTCCCTCAGATTCCTGCTCCTGTGTATGTACAGGACTTAGAACTGACTCATATTTTTCAAGAATGAATGTGGGTGTCACAGCCAGTAATCTGTGGTCTACAACTTCATAAATAACTTGTTCCTAAAGTACTCTAGGCGCAGCTGATCCCAGACAGTCTCTTGAATGGCATAATTCCAAGTCCATTTCAATATGTCTCTTTCTTGTCTATACTCCTTTTTACTACTGCTGCCTTGAGTAATCCCTGCAATCATCTAAAGAACTTTCAATGAAAAACCACCTTTGAACCAGATGAATAAGGACTGGATAGAGCTGACTGACTTGTAACTGAGGCATTCTGAAAATGATTCTAACACATCATTTCCCGGCCTAACCACATATGCAAATTTGGTCAGCCAACTACAAACTTTTCAGGCAACAGGCAGGGAGCATTTGCTAAGGATCAAGCACCCAGAAGGTCCAGGCAATAGAAATACAAATGAGACCATGGTTTCACTCTGCCCTCCACCAGGGGACCCAGGGACAGAAATGTTAACAACCATTCTCAATACAATAACATGGGTGACTATCTCAAGTGAGAACTGGAGAATTTGCCATAAAAACCTCCTCTTGAAGAAGGAATAGGCATTGACCTATTAGAAGAGACAAAGCATGGTATTCTTTGATGAGTAAATGCATGGGGCTGAGAAAATCATATTAATTGATCTGTTAGAAAAGAGAGAACATAGCTATTCTCTGATGAGCAAAGTCATGATGCTGAGAAAATAATGGCTTGTTCAGAGGACTGCACAGCTGGATGTATCCAGACAGGGTTGTGGGTGGGCCAGGGCACATAATGAACTTGTCAGACAACTACAAAATCCTAATTCTTTCTGAATCAGATAAATTAGAGGAGATTTATTATAAGGAGGTAGAACTATTTCTTTTAACTCAAGGACAAGAGGTACAAGTAGGCCCATGAACAGAAACACTATCAGGAAATGAGGCTACAATGACCTCTCTACCTTTCTCTTTCTGGTCCAAGAAGCCACTTATTTATTTATTCCAGTTCATTGATAGATAGCTCTGAACTATTTGTTCTTTCAGTAATTCAGTAGGAATAATTGTACTCTGTGTGGGCTTTTTGTTAGCTCCATTGTTATAGAACACAGACCAGGACTTGCTTCTTGGATATGCAACCAAATGGTCCCACTTTTGCTTTGATGAACAACTATCACCATCTTACAATTCTAAATAATTTCAGTGAACATGCATTTTGTAAGAAAGTCCAATAGGATGATGGGATATGAACATGGACATGTCTACTGCTTACCCATTTACATATAGCATTTATGATAATACCCTGTAAGAACAGAATTTGGCAGCCCACAAGACATAAGCATTCAATGAGACAAAAGACCAAGGCAAGGCAATCATAGTAAAACTACTTCTGAGCAAGAAGCTGGCATCTTATAGGCCACATTGCTTAGTTGAAACCAGAACAAAGACCAAGGAACTCTTTACCATCCATTCTTGTTCATATTTCTTCCCTGAATTAGCCAACTACTTAAAGTCAAAAATAATGACATAGAAGGAGATAACAACAGTCCCTTTATCAATCAGCTCTTCCTTACTCATCAGTAGGCTGAAGATTGTGTTGGTAGAGTGTATCAGGAAGTGAAATAAAAACTGTTAAGTTAGTTTCATGCACATTTTCATTGTTCTGGCAAAAATGAAAGTCATATCCATGTATGAGCTATGAAACATTAGTTGTGGGGCCGGCGCTGTGGCACAGCGGGTTGAAGCCCTGGCCTGAAGCGCCAGCATCCCATATGGGTGCTGGTTCTAGTCCCGGCTGCTCCACTTCCGATCCAGCTCTCTGCTGTGGCCTGGGAAGGCAGTAGAAGATGGACCAAGTCCTTGGGCTCCTGCACCTGCATGGGAGACCTAGAAGAAGCTCCTGGCTCCTGGCTTCGGATCAGCTCAGCTCCGGCCGTTGCAGCCATCTGGGGAGTGAACCAGCGGATGGAAGACCTCTCTCTCTATCTCTAGCTCTCCCTGTAACTTTCAAATAAATAAAATAAATCTTTAAAAAATAAAGAAAGAAACATGAGTTGTAAAATTTTGGTGATTTGGTATGTTAAATGCTCTTATATTTGTATTTAAAATTGGCATAGTGCAACATAAAGATGAAATCATAAACTTCAAGTTAATACTTCAAAATTTATATTTTTTACTTAGAATGCCATTAAATAGAAAATATAAAACCAAAGGGTAGGTTTAGAGAGCATTCAAGAAATGAAAAAATTTGAACTTTAGTGACTTAAGAGGCTTTTTGGGGGCCAGCACTGTGGCTTAGTAGGTTAAGCCGCTGCCTGCAGTGCCGGCATCCCATATGAGCACCAGTTCGAGACCCGACTGATCCATTTCCGATCCAGCTCTCTGCAAAGGCCTGGGAAAGTAGTAGAAGATGGTTCAAGTCCTTGGGCCCCTTCATCCATGTGGGAGACCTGGAAGAAGCTCCCATCTCCTGGCTTCAGATTGGCACAGCTCTGGCCGTTGTGGCCATTTGAGGAGTGAACCAGTGGATGGAAGACCTCTCTCTCTTTCTCTCTCTCTGCCTCTTCTTATCTCTATGTAACTCTGACTTTCAAATAAATAAGTAAATCTTTAAAAAAAAGAAGCTTTTTGAACAAAGCACTCCATATTTTCAGTTTCCATCAGGACCTACAAAATTTTTTTTACATAGTAATTTATTTTATTGAAAGTACAAAGAAATATTAAAGAAAATTAAATAAATTAAACATCATTCCATAGCCCCTCTATACTACCACATAGATTTGTTTGGCATATCACCTTCCACATGCATACTTTACAAAGTCACAATCATAGTGTGTATACTATTTTGTAATGCGCTTATTTTACTTACCATATCTTAGATACATCCATGTGTCTAAAGTCTTCCAAATAATTACTTTAATGGCAGTGTAACACTTCCCTACTTTATTAGCCCACTTTATTCTCTGACATGTAATTTTTTTCCAACTTTTCACTAGTATAAATAATACAGACATAAACACATCCATGCATTTGCTTTTTTATGCATCATTCTTCAGGTTAAAAATATGGGAGCAGAATTTATCGAGCAAAGGAAACAGTCATTTTTATGGCCCTTGCTATGTAGTACCATATCGTGTCACCAAAGGGTGTATTTAAAATGGACCTACAAATTTTGTAGCCAGCCCAGTCCTGGAGATGAGTAGGTGAATGAAACAGACAGCATCCCTTTTAGCATGCAGCTTACTTCCTATTGGGGAAAATAATAAATGAAAACAATAATGAATGAACAAGAAAATCTGTCTCTTAACTACTCTAGGAAACAACTAGGTGACATGGTTAGGAATGGTGAAGGAAGGTGATCTAGTTTAACTTTGGGTGGCAAAGAAAGCATCTCCAGAAAAGCGATCCCTGAGAGACCTGAAGAAGAAGCAATCATTCTGTTGAAGTGAAATTTCCTTAGGCAATGCCTAAGCACCCAGGCAGGGTTTCAGGGTTTCATCCAAGTCCCCAGTGCTACCTTCTCTGATGACATTCCCCAAAGGGTGTTGGATTCATAAGATGAGGTTGTCTGTTTTACACAAAAGAGCCTCCTGGCAGTGCTGCCTCCAATAGAGTGTGACTGCCCTAAGGATGATGGGGAGAGTATTATATCCCCCAGAATCCAGAAGAGGAGCTGTGTTCCCTGCCTCATGCTTCCTGAATTACCAACAAACTGACAAGTCTTCTGTTTGCAAGTTCCTGGAAAGATACTGCAAAGAAGAGGACGACACACTGAGGAAGGCAGAGAGCATCCAGACCCTGTCCTCCGTCCACCCTCCAATTATAGAAATCCAACCCAACAAAATAGCTACTTGTATGACTGTTTTCCAACACTATCTGGTTTTTGAGGGGAAACAAAGGCTTATTAATCTGCAGTTTGTATAATGCTCGATGGACATATATTAAGGAGAAACTTAGGGTTGATCTTACTTCCATCTGGGCCACAGATTTGGGAACTGAAATACTACTGCTCCAGTAGTATTTGACTTTTATTTTGTGGGAATGGTCTTTTTCTACTCATAGCCATCAACAAAGTAGATGATTCCAGCAAGCAAACCATCTATGTAAAGATGGAGATCTATGACCAGATTAACCAAAAGCTGTTGAGAAGGTTCAGATTTGCAGTCTTTTCCTAGTGATTACTTTCTCCCCCTTCAAAATATATTTAGAAATAGACTTAAATTTACAGAAGAGTTGCAAAAGTAGTACAGAGAATTCCCCTATGCCCTTCACTGGCTTCCCTAATACAAACATTTAACACCACTATGACACCTTTATCAAAAATAGTACAGGGGCCAGTGCTGTGGCATAGTGGGTAAACCTGCTGCCTGCGAGGTGGGCATCCCATATGGGTGTCAGCTCTAGCCCTGGCTGTCCCACTTCTGATCCAGCTCTTTGCTAATGGTCTGGGAAAAGCAGCAGAAGATAGCCCAAGTGTTTGGGCCCTGGCTACCCATGTGAGAGACCTGAAAGAAGCTCCTGTCTCCTGGCTTTGGCCTGGCACAGCCCTGGCCTTTCTGGCCATCTAGGGAGTGAACCAGTGGATGGAAGATCTCTCTCTCTTTCTCTCTTCCTTTCTCTGTGACTTTGACTTTAAAATAAACAATTATAAAATTTAAGAAGAGTAAGCAAACAACATTGGTACAATATCATTAATTATTTTTAAAAACAGAGAGGAATGTTTTACACAGCTTGAGCAGTGGCAGCCAGTTCTTCCCCAGGCTTTCCTACTTCTCTCTACCATGCCCCAGTCCCTGATAATCCTCCTCTGAACTACCTGTCAATGGAAATTCCAGAGACTTTTCTCATCAGAGCTATTAGCAGGCAAGGACAAGTTGCAGAAAATAACGTAAAGCATCTATTTCTGACCAAGAGCCTGGCGGAGCCAGAAACACAGTCCCTGGAGGAAGAAGTCCCTCTTTTCCCAGTAACACCTGGGAAAAGCCACCTGACCAAACCTTCTGCCTTTGTGAGTCATGGCAAAGAAAGTCACATCAGAAGGAAGGGTGATTTGAATGAGCCCAGATGTTTCACTTAAAACCGCAACCAGGCATAGCATTTGAGCAATTTTTATTTTGCTGTCATTTCTCTTCATGTCATCCAAATGCTCGAAAGTGGTCTACAGAGACAGCATGTCTTATAAGATGACAATTGCAAATGGCAGCAAATAGCAAGCACGATAATAACTTGTCATGTTTAACACAAAGTTACAGCAAAGGCAAGCCATTTAGCAGTAAGCAGATGTGACCTAAAAGGTAGTTTGCAGATAGCTAAATGCAGGCAGCTCACAATGCATTTCGGTAAAGGATTATAAAAATACTACCTATGGTAGAACATTTACAGTAATACAATATTTCAAGAAGGATTTAGAAATGGGCAAGATTTACTATTTGACAGTTTTTTTTAAAAGCACAATTGATGTCTCAATCAAAGGACTTAAGAGTTTTGCCAAGTGAAGCAGAGTATGATTATGTGGAGGATTTTAAGCTAAGATTTACTATTTTTTTTCCAAAAAGAAAGCTACATTTGGCAGCCTTCTCATCTCCAGTGTACAGAAGTTAGTAAACTGATGAAATAGTAGGGGGAGGGGTTCTTCTAGAGAAGCTAATTGCTACATCAGTTTCTGCCAAGACCATTTGAAAATAACGCCCTCTGTCTTATTTATGTTGTTACAGGAATGAGATTGGGGTTAACAATTAAAAGTAAAACAAGTAAATTTAGGCGTCTGGACATGGCAGGTTTTCACAAAATACGGTTTGAATGAATGAAAGAATAAAGACAACCCAGAGGTTTGGGTTGCAGAGCAGCCTCCAGGACTGGGCTGTTTTGTAGGGAGCTATAAACGGTTTTCAAGGGCTTGGGTATAGCTTCTCACACAAGCATGTATCTATATATACATGTGTAATTATCTGACATACATGAGTTAGAAAGTCCCAATTCATGCCAGTAATAAACTTGAGAACATTGGTCTAAACATGGAAAGAATGAGTTCACTTGCCAGTGGGGCACCTGTGGTGAAAAGGAGGAAAAGGTGGCTTTGACAGCTGATGGCAGTCAGTGGCACGGGCTGGCATGCCAGACTGCCATTGCCTCATCCTGCCGAGGCCGGGACTGTGACCTCTGTGGGCACTATGCTGTGTGATGTGATGCAGCAAATTATTCCAATTGTGACTGTTCTTCAAGCCAGTCCCCATAGCCATTGCCAGTTTATTAGATATTTGGAAGCAGTTAAAACACTGTGGGCAGATGCCATTTATTTTTATGCTGTCAGATGGGGAAATTGCAGAAATTTACTGAGCTGCTTCTTCAAGGATTTCCGGGAATGGAAGGACTGAGAAACCCAACTTGTGGGAGTGTTTATTGTTCATATGATGGTGCTTTCTTATGGTCGTAACAAAACAAAGAAATACACTGGATTTAGTCCATTCTGTGTTGCTATGGCAAAATACCTAAATGTGGATACTTTATAAAGAAAAGATTTTAAGATCACACTTCTACAGGTCTGAGAGCCTGGCACTGACATTGGCTTTTGGTGAGTTCCCCAAGGCAGATAGCATCATAGTCCTGGAGTGTGTGTGGTGTGTGTGTGTGTGAGAGCGTGCGAGTGAACGAGCGAGAGAGCATACAAAGAGAAGAAACAAGAAACTGAGGAGGGGTCAGTCTTGCTCTTTTGTGACAACACATTCTCACAAATTCTCACACTCTCCTGGGAACTAATCCACTCCCGTAAGTCCCAACCCACTCTGGGAGACCAGCATTAATCCTTTCCAAGGGTTGTGCCCATAATGACCTAATCACCTCCCTCTAGGCCCCACCTTTCAAAAATTCCACCACCTCTCAATACTGTTACATTGGGAACCAAGCCTCTGGCACAGATACTTTGGGGGGACAAATCATTTGCTAACCATAGCCACACACTGAACTCAAAACATTCATAGAAGAAAGAAAAGCACAGAGCATCACTGGAGCGTTAAGAAGTATAGCTCTCTATATTAAAGCTGGACAGATGCATGTTGAAGAAGGCAATCATTATGTGATATAAAACTGAAGGATTCTAGAACAGTTAATGAAACATAGTGGCACTTGCAGAAACAAATTGTTGGCTTTGTTGAGTTAGAATCACAAATTCAAAGAATGAATGAAGATTTGCTATGAGAACAACACAATTTAATAGCCTCTTAAAGATCTAGAAGTAAAGTCATTCCCAAAAAATAATTTGGTTGATAAATATATGAATCTATGAATTGATATTCCTACTGTGTGTCAAGTTCCAGAAAATGACTGAATTCCCGTGTCAAAATGTATTGTGATTCTTCATGCTTCTGAAATCCAAGCAAAATGTAAGCATTAATGCTCCAAACCTGGAGTCTGAATCAGGATATGGGTACTAATTGAATGCTGGAAATGGCTCATTACGCTAAACATCAACATTTTCATCAACATGCTCAAAGTTGATCAAAGTTATTACTGAGTATATGTTCTATACAGGCAGGAATAAAAGTGATTAGAAGTATTGCTATTTGCTATAGTTTAAAAATAACTATGATTAGTGTTGCAATTGACTCTATATCTGTGAGGACTGGATCTATGAATTTAAGCAGCCACAAATGGAAAATATTCCAAAAAATTAAAAATTAATCCAACCATAAAAATAATATGATGTTTAAAACAACGCATAGCATTTTCATTGCATTAGGCATTAGAAATAATCTAAGTTGATTTAAATTAGACAGGTGTGTAGGCTATATGCAAACACTACACATTTTCTATAAGGAGTATCTAGAGCTTGGTATCCTGGCAGAGGTTCCTGGGACTCGGACAACTGTATTGTTTTACATTTTCCATAGTTTTGAGTGGCTACTGAGCTTTTTCACTTTTATTCTTATTTTATTCCTTTCGATGTCTAATCATGTAGCTCACTAACAAAAATGAAAAACAGGTAAATAAATTTGAGTTTTCTGCTCTAGGGCATAATATTTGCTGAGCATGAAACTGCCTTGGACTTTATATCTTCACGCCTCAGGTTACCGTGTGCTCCCCCTGGCCAGAGAGAAAGATCCATCTGTTTATCTCTAGTCTTGTCCTTGCTGGCAGACCCACTCACACACTGGCAAAGTGCACTCAGTCACCTTGAATTTCATGGAGGCTTTTACCCAAGTCTCATGAATCCCATGACCTTTGTGATTCAGACTTTATTGGCCTATTCCCTTCCATGCTCTCTGGGTCCAGGATACTGAGGAGTGACATAAATTGCCAGTCATCAGCTGGTTCTGAGCAGACTTCCAAGAAAAACTGTTACAAAACTTTTAACAAAACTCTGAGTTTTAAAAATCTAGAATGGTGTCCATCAACTGGTCTAGAATGGAGACTATAAATTGGTGGCTAAATCATCCCACAGGCATGTTTTGCTTGGCCATCCTACTGTTGATCTGCAGATTGCTTAAAAATTTTAATTAGTTCTCAACGTTTAAAAAAATCAAGAGATTTCCCTTAAAATTTCAGATTCCTTGCATTGGTTGATTTGGGAGCATAGAGACTGCATTTCTACCTCTTGCAGTTACACAGCAGTTGTCCCATCTAGGTGGGACAAGCACACTCCAGTTCATCACCATCCTAATCACTTCCTACCAAGCCTGCTTCACTCATCTCCATGATATGCTTGGCTCTGGTAGGCCTTTGAGATCAGGATAGTTACTTTAGAATTGCAATGTTCCTAGCACTGTGTTAAGAACTACAGGAGAAGATGGAAAGGATAAAGCATTTGCATAATTCAGTCTTCCCAGATTATTCTCTGGCTAGAGAAAATATCAACAATAATAACACTAATTTATGGATCAATTAAAGTCTTAATTGTGAGAAGTGAAGCACGGAGTGGTCCCTGACTTTCAACATGACCAGCACATGGCTCTGTCATAACAGTAATGACCAGGAAGAGCCAGCCATGCAGTCTTCTTCATCAAACCAGTAGAAGAGCCCAAAAAAGTATTTGTCTTGTTAGTCAATGCAGGTATCTCTAGCATGGAGTTCAGAGACCCACTCATGCAGTTATTCACTTGTTTTTTCTTTCAACAAATATCTAGGAATTCAGGGAAAGCCAGGGAAGTTCACCATCCAGATCCCCATTCAAAAGAATCTGCACAGGTAACCTCATGGACTGTAACCCCAGATGCAGCCCTTTTGGAGTAATTAGGGACACAGTTTTCCAAGGATCATTCTATTCTTTCTGAACACGGTCTTAAAGCCAGGCCATCCCTGCCCAACACAGGACTTCTTTAATGGCAAAACTTTGTACAGGTTCTCCCCATCAGCCTGGCCAAGGCTTGCCCATAACTTCACTGAAGTCTGAGACTCTTCCTACCTTTTCTCCTTCCTTCCCGCTTTTTCACAAATATAAGACACATCACACAGTCTGAAGCTCATCCAGCTTCCTCTTACTCTCCCCTTTATTCTTCTCAAATGTTTTTTAAATAAATTTTTGCTTGTCTAATCCCATGTTAGCATTAGTAAACTAGAGACTGACACAACTGCCTGCTAAGATCCCTTCATTTGTGGAGCTTGCACTGAAGTGGGAGATAGACGCTCACAGAGAGAATAGGTGAATTCAATAAACAAAAAGTCTGAAAATGACTCTTGACAGATTGAGTGGTCAAAGGTCTTTCTGAGGTGATGATGTTCAAGCTAACACCTGAATACAGAGAAGGAGCTCCTAAAGTGAAGATCTTAGGGAATAGCACGCTAAGTGGAGGGAAGAGCAAGCACAAAGAGTTGAGACCAGAACTTCTTTAGCATACTTGAGAAAAGAAAAAAAGCCAGTGTGGTTAAAGAATAATGAGAAAAGGGAGGAGTGAACAAGCAAGAATATTAGAAAGTCAGGCAGTAGCCTGGACATCACAGTAAGTAGGTTAGAGCAAGAGGGAAACCATTCTCTGTTAAAAATGCAGGGAGAGTTCTGTTAGGACAGAACAGTACTCCAAAGGACTGTGTCACTGAAAATTTGCATATCAAATTTATGTCTGTGTGTGTATGTGTATGCATGTGTGTGTGTGTGTGTGTGTGTGTGTAAAATCAGTTAGTTTGTAAGCTGTTCATACTTCTAAAGTTCAGAGAAGGAAGTAGGGACTGTGAGTTAGAATAAGTCCAAAAGATCTTCTTGAGAAAATGAGATGTTAACTTATCAAAACTATGTTGCCTGTTAGGAAAAGGGTAAAAGGTAGTTTTCTTTTGCTAAACCTGGTTGGGTGGATTTCTGATCTAAGAAAATAGGAGTCAACAAAATTCTTAGCAAATGTGCCACCATTCCACCTGGCTCAATGACCATATGTGAAGCTGTGGGAAATGAACTGATGCTAACATACAATGAAATTTGAAGAAGAGCTCTTTTCTAGGTCTAGAAATCAAATGTATAATATCTTTGTAGAATATTGTTTGGATAATGGTTTCACAGGCTGTCATCCCAGGCATATGACTATCACTCTTGATGAATAAGTTCCTGGGTTTATGCTTCTTGATCCACGCACCTGGCAAGGTGCTTACTGTTCACTTTTACTCCTGCCACTGTCCAATGTGTGGTTTGAGTCCTAAGGGATTTTTCCTTTTCACCTCGCCTTCCATCACATCAGGGACAGTGCAAATAAATAAATAGGTCTACCGTGGCTTAGCAGCTTTCCTTCGGACAGTTGCTGGGCAGCTACACACACTAGGAAAGTTTCCTAAAATAGAATTGCATTATCTGAGGCCTGGAAAGGGTGTTGGAAAAGCTCACTTTGCTATGGGGAGACTGATGAAAGGTCTGTCTGGTTTCTGGGCATTGTCTGGGGAGCTCAAATTCTCTAAATAGGCTGCCACATGTCCATCATTCAGCCCTTGCTAAGGCTGTGTCCAAATGCTGGGAAACAACTGCCTGACCACTGAAGAACTGAACCTAGTATTTCATGAGAAAATGCCAGTTATATGAAATAGCAGTTGAGTTTTTAAACACCCATCACAATGGTTTTGAATTAACTTATTATGGTGAGCCGGCGCCGTGGCTCAATAGGCTAATCCTCCACCTTGCGGCGCCGGCACACCGGGTTCTAGTCCCGGTTGGGGCGCCGGATTCTGTCCCGGTTGCCCCTCTTCCAGGCCAGCTCTCTGCTATGGCCAGGGAGTGCAGTGGAGGATGGCCCAGGTGCTTGGGCCCTGCACCCCATGGGAGACCAGGAAAAAGCACCTGGATCCTGGATCCTGCCATCGGATCAGCGCGGTGCGCCGGCTGCAGCGGCGGCCATTGGAGGGTGAACCAACGGCAAAGGAAGACCTTTCTCTCTCTCTCTCTCTCTCACTGTCCACTCTGCCTGTCAAAAATAATAATAAAAAAAAAAAAACAACTTATTATGGTTTGTTTTATGTTGTTTGATACATAATATTTGTACATATTTAAGGGGTATAAGATGATAACTTAATGTATGTGTATAATGTCTAATGATCAAATCAAGGTAAGTATTTTTACTACCTCAAACTTGGGTAATTTCTATATGTTTGAGGCACCTGAACAACTACAAAGGAAGAATTCTGATGTTCTACAGCATAATAGGGCAACTACAGTTTACAGCAATCTTGACATACATATCACAAAGTAACTAACAGAATATAAAGGTTCTCAGCTTTCTGTTGAGAGAAACATGAAGAAAATTACATATATTATAGTGAACACATCAATGAATTTTTGGAATATGAATTAGATCATGTAGCCACACCAAATCAGGAAAATTTCCAGCATCCCCAAAGTGCCCCTATTGCTTCCTTTATATAGAGGGTAATCACTATACCAGATTTTTTACATACAAGGTTACTTTGGGGACCGTCACTGTGCTGTAGCGGGCTAAGCCTCCATCTGCAGTGCTGGCATGCCATATGGGCAATGGTTCAAGTCCCAGCTGCTTCTCTTCCCATCTAGCTCTCTGCTGCCTGGAAAAGCAGTAGAAGATGGCCCACGTGCTTGGACCCCTACACCTGCATGGGAGACCTAGAAGAAACTCCTGGATCCTGACTTTGGATTGGCTCAGCTCCAGCCACTGTGACCATTTGTGGAATGAACCAGCGGGTGGAAAACCTTTCTGTCTGTCTCTCCCTCTCTGTCTGTAACTCTATCTCTCAAATAAATAAATTAAAAGAAATCTTAAAAACAAAAAGTTTAGCTCTGCCTGCTTTGTGTTTTATACCATACACTCTCCTGAATCCAAAGAAGATATTTTCAGAATTTGATGACTGATTTTGATATATCATACAAAATTTTTTAGATATTCTTTACTAAATAAAGAAGTTACCATTTCTAGATTTCCATGAATTTCCATCATTAATTGATAATGAATATTGTCAGATGTTTTCTCTTATTCCATTGACAATATTTTCTTTTCCTTCCTTTTTTCTGTTAATACAGTGAATTACATTATTTTTCTAACATTAAATTAACCTCTGATACCTATAAAAATCTATTGGTTATGTTCAATTAACCTTTTTATAAATTATTTAAATTTCTTATATTTTGTTAAAATATTTTGCATTTGTGTTTATGAGGAAGTAATCTTAAGAGTGAATTTTGTTTTAAAATAACTAACATTTGGACTGTTCAGTTTATTTCTTTTGATAGTTGTAGTAAAAAGTTTTGTGTAATTTGCACATTTTTTTCCAGATTACTAAATGCATTGGTGTCCAGTTTTTCATAATGTGCTGTTATTGTAATTTTTAAAAAATTTTTATTTATTTATTTGAGAGGGAGAGTTACAGTGAGAGGGAGATACAGAGAGAAAGGTCTTCCATCCACTAGTTTACTCCCTAAATGGCTGCAATGGCTAGGGCTGCACCAATACAAAGCCAGGAGCTTCTTCCAGGTTTCCTATGTGGGCCATCTTTTACTGCTTTCCTGGGCCATAAGAGAGAGAGCTGGATCGGAAGAGGAGCAGCAGAGACTAGAACCAGTGTCCATATGGGATGCCAGTGCCACAGGTGGAGGATTAACCCACTGAGCCACAGCACCAGCCCCTCTTATTGTAATTTGATTTCTATAGGATCCGTAGTGATGTTCTTCTTTTTAATCCTATTTTGATCATTTATTTTGTTACTCATTTTTACTAGAGACATTAATTTCATTAATCTTTGTAAAAAATGTTTCATGGTTTTTCTCTATTGTTTATTTGTGGTTTTTAAATTCCATTGATTTTTCCCATATTTATTATTTATTTTATTCTGTTTAAGTTTGATTTGATGGACTGTACTCATTTTTTGAGCTGTAAGTTTAAATTATTGGTTTCCAGACTTTATTCATCCCTCTCCATTTAGAGTCATAAATTACCCTCTAAGAAATACATTCACTGAATGTCCCAAGTTTTAATATTTTATATCTGTCATCATACAGTTAAAATATTTAATTTCGAACTTAATATCTTCTTTGACACACGGATTATTTGTAAATCTACTGTTTAATTTCCTGGGAGTTCAAGTTTTTCTAATCAGGTTTTTGTTACTGATTTTTTTATGCCACTGTGTTCAGAAAGCATATTTTATATAATTTCAATTTTTTAATTTTGAGATTTACTTAATGACATAGCATCTACTCAATTTTGGTAAAATATTTTATGTCATTCTTTGGTGCAATGGTCTATATTTATTCAATGAGCCAAGCTTATTAATTGTGTTGTTAATATTTTTATTTCATTTTGAGCTTTTTGATTTCTTGTTCTACCATTATTGACTTAACTATGTTAATATGATTATTTATCTATTTTTCATGTTAATTTCACTAGCACTTCCATGGAATATTTTAAAGATTTGTTACGTGCAATTCATCTTATGGATAAGTGGGTTGAATTCTTCATTATCAAGAATTATTAGAAAGTTATTGGGTTTCCAGAATAAATTCTCTGCCTTTTCATTTAATTTGTTCATATTCTAATTTGTTTAACTTTTACTTTTTAGTCTTCATGTGCTACTTCCAATAACAGGAACATACGTAGATTCATTCCTAGTGTAAATATTTTAAAGTATGTCAGATTTTGTGTGTGAAAAAACTATAGAGGTTCCAGATGATATAACCTTCTTCCAAAGAGGGCTCTCTTGTTTCTCTGTTGTACAAGAAAGATGAGCTGACCACTTCAGTCCAATTGAGAACTTAGCTAAATGGTGCTGAGTTGTAGTTTCAGAATCAGTCTACCACTAATCCTCTAAACAGCCCCCTAGGCTCTTGACTGAAGATCTGAAGGTGTCTTATTGCTTCCTCCTCAAGAGATCATGAGATTCAAAGAGCTCTGTGCACTCTGCACTGTCATGGAACCTCCAGATGAGAGTCAATGAGGCTGGCTGGTATGTGATCACCACTGCCTGTAGGAATTCCTTGGGAAGGAGTCCTAGGGTCCACTGTCTCCCCTAATCAGGGATCTAAGGAGTTGATGGCTTAAATTTCTTTCCTTACCCACCTAGTACCAGGAGGTCAATTACCATAAAGAGGAGGACTGAATCTATGAGAAGAGCAGTTCTTGTGTTTCACAAACTGCAAATGACTAGAGACAACTGTCTCAGCTTTACTCAGACCAGGCGGAACACTGGAATGTCTGAAGATGGATTGACCTAAGTTTCAAGAGTAAAATGAATCTGTTTTATCAACTGAGGTCATAGAAAAATTAGCCACACTAAGATGGCGGTTGATGGCAGTTTCTGGGGAAAAAAAAATCTCATTTTTTGCAACAAAGTCATTGAGATATCCTATAAATTTGTGATTGAAGAGGAATAAGCCTGACTACTCAGAATCTTAAACACTCAGAATGTAAGGTTACATGTTAACCAGAATCTTAAAATATCACATCAACAATGACATGTGTTTTAAGAGATGACTATTTACAGAGGGGATGGTTGATGGATTACCCAGTGAACAGAACTGCTTTCCCCCAGAGGATGTTCCCTCCCACTCCTAGATAGATTTGTACTATGGTTAAACTATAATAGACTGCTCTGAGTGTTCATTTGATTTTTCTATATTTTTACTGAACAAATGAAAATAAGAAAGTCAAATAGATTTAATTTAGAAATATCTAGGATTGAGACACCAGTTGGGAATTTTCACTGTATCACTTGTCTTCATATCTACACATACCCATCAGTCAATATGAGTTCCAAAAGGAATCTTGGTAAGAGTGAAGAAAAGAAAATTAAAGTTTCTCTCTGGATTGTGGCAATTTACTAGCTCTGTAAAATGCTTGGTGGGAGGAACAGCTCAAACACTGTAGTTTAGGGTTTTTTTAATACCAAGTTGTTTATTGAAGGAATTATTATGAATGAGGAACACGTGTCTATGAATAAATAGTCTGCATGGAACAACCACAGGAGAGGATATTTCAGCTGAAGTAGAATCATTTAATAAGATGAGTTGCAACTGATGGTGGTAAAAATAAGTGAGGGACACACTAATATTGTAACTAGTTGCAAAAATTTGCACAGCTTGTGAAGATGAAAAGCTGAAAAATCTGTGGTTATTCATTGTAATATTAACCATCAAGTCATTTGTGGAATATATTTGAATCTGGTGCATTACTGAGCCAGTAGTGTTGACAGTAAAATTAATTCACTGTCATAGATTTAATCATTTATTTGAATATTTGTCAGAACCAGATGAATATCCCAATTTGCTCTGCCATATTTCAGTTCAATAACTTTTCTGTGATAAAGTTTATTGCAATCTATTGTGTTCAGATCAAAATGGAAATATTTCTGAATGAGAACAATGAATCTCTCAACTGCTGTTACTGACATTAAATGGCTGTAAAATCGGTTTTTCTGTAGACTTGATAATGTTTGCAATGACTTCTCCCAAGATTACAAGGCAAAACAGTTATATGAAAAAACTTCAGAATAGTAATTTCACAACTAGATTGAGTCACAAGTATACTTCACTTGCTGTCAAAAATTAAAGCAAGAAATAAGGTCTCCATTCCCACAGATTTGCAACAGATGTATTTTATGAGTTCAAACTGGTTCCAGCAGGTATTTCATACCTCAGTCTAGTTCAAAAGTGAATAACATGTTTCAAAATGCCATTGTGGAGCTTCTTCCTAATATTCAATTGGCAATGATTAATCTGCAGTCATGCTAGAGCAAATATTAACAGAAAACCCTCTAGAATTCTGTAAATACTTTACAAAATCTACTAGAATTCTATAAATGCTTTACAGATGGGGATTATTACTGAGGCCACTACAAATCTAGAATTCTATAAATGCTTTCGATGGACATGCCCCTAATGGTGTTTGCTCATGGATTGATATCTGTATTTGGCACAACCTATGTAAAAGGCATTTCACTCTTTATTTTTAGATTGAGTTTTAAGACAGTATCTATAGATTCTTTTATCTAAATGTAGCCTGTCTTACCATGAATCATTCATAGTAGCAAAAAGTTAGTGGGAGACATAGTTACAAAGATGAAGACATTTTGTGTACTCTATACACAAAATACTCTATACACTGACTATGTGCCATTTCACCAAATCTTAACGAAGATCTTGCAAAATTAGTTTATTACCCCATATTACAGAGAAAGAAACAGATTCAGAAAGGCAATACAAGTTGAATAGAGTCAGGGGGTAAATGACAAAGTCTTTTCCAATACTGGGTGTCCCAGTTTCAAGCCCAATAGTTTTCCCACTGCACCAAAGCAGTCTTGATATTCTGACTTGGTTTCATATTAATTGTACTATTGGTCATGGTAAGAATATTAATGAAAACAATTACAAATGATTTAGTAAAGGAACAATTTTAAAAGCTTAAGTTTATTAGAAATGGCCAATTTAGTTTTATAGGGGATAGGTCATTCCGAAGTAAGTGACTGAATTTTGCTAGGATATAGTTTCCATAGTGACCATGGAAAGACTGACATTATATACTTGGAATTCCACAAAAGGCTTTGGTAACATCTCAGAGATCATTAGCTCAGATCTTGGACCTTGGGTCAAAGTACCTTATTAGATAGATGCCAGGCTCAAAACCAAATAAAAGGACACAATTTTGTAGCTGGAAAGAAGGCAGAAATGGAACACTCCATCATCAGGTTGGGTGTTGTTCGTATTTGTGATTCATAGGAGTATTTAGAATTGTAAATGTGATGTTCCTAGCGGGTTGGCAATATACAATTAGGGGGAAAAGCATCTGGCAAATTCAAAAGAATGTGTTCATTTTAACCACCCTGAAGAGTTATTACAACTCATCTAATTCCTTTTGTTAGAGATAATGAGCCAAATGGTTAGACAGGGTCTGGATATAGACAACAGCTCAGAGTAATCCCCACAGGAAAAAAAAAAGTACAGGAAGTACCAAGCCTTCTTTTTTTAAAAAGTAGGAGAGGGTTTAAATAGTACATATGTAAGAAATTTTAAAAAAAAGAATATGTCAACCCCCCTCTCTCAAACTGCCTTTCAAATAAATAAATAAACCTTAAAAAAAAGGTGTGTGTGGGGGGTGGGGGTGGTGGTGTTATGGCGTAGTAGGTTAAATTGTTGCCTGTGGCTTATCAGTTTGGGTCCTGGCTGCTCTGCTTCTGATCTAGCTCCCTGCTGGAAAGCAGCAGAAGACGGCCCAACATGGGAGACCCAGAGGAAGCTCCTGACTGCTGGCTTTGGCCTGGCCTTGACTTGGCTGTTGTGGCCATTTGCAGTGTGAATCATCTGGTGAAGAGTCTCTCTACCCATCAACCCCTCCCTCTCCCTCTGTTACTCTGCCCTTCAAATAAATAAATAAATCTTTAAAAAAATAAGAATAGAAACTGACATTGTGGCATATGCCAACATTCCACATGAGTACCGGTTCGAGTATTGGCTGCTTCACTTCTAATCCAGCTCTCTGCTAATGTGCCTGGGAAAGTAGCGGAACATGGCCCAAGTGCCTAGACCCTTGCCACCTATGTGGGACACTCAGATGGAATTCCAGGCTCCTGGTTTGATCTGGCCTAGGCATGGCTATTTTAGCCATCTGGGAACTGAACCAACAGATGAAAGATAGCTCTCTCTCTATCTCTTTCTCTGTAACTCTGTCTTTCAAAGAGTAGGAAGTGCATCTCAGGGAAGAATCAGAGAACGAAAACCACACTGGAAATCCTATAAGAGGAAGAGGAATGCTGTGAACCTACGTGGAGGGTACAGACACACAGTATAAACACGAACACAACACATGACTGCAGCAGTTGACAGCCAGGGCAGGAGGCGACTTGGCGGCAGCTTGGAGATGGAGGTGAGACTGGACTGCAGCAAACCATGATGATATAGCCAGAGGGAAAGTGTGGCGTGAGTCTGGATGGAGCCCTGGAGGCTAGCGGTTGCTCACAGACCCAGTGGAAGTAGACGGAGCACATTTACCTAGCCCCAACTTACCTGTAATAGTGCCTGCTGCCTGGCTGAGAAAGGACTGGTGCCATTTTGGGTGTGGGCAGCAGCTTTGGAAGACTTCGTGCAGGTGCACAGCAACTGGCTGGGACAAAATACCTTCCTGGCTGTACTGGCAGCAATGGTGGGGAGAGTGCAACATTCAGCCAGTGGCTCTTGTGTACACAGGTGATCAAGAGACCCTGTTAAATATGAGTGGGAATAAGAGAGGGAGGAGATGTACAATTTGGGACATACTCAATCGGACTTGCCCCAAATGGTGGAGTTAGAAATGTGCCAGGGGATTCCAATACAATCCCAGCAAGATTGCATGTACCAATGCCATCTCACTAGTCCAAGTGATCAATTTCAGTTCACAACTGATCACACTGATAGGTCTAAGAGTCAAAGGGATCACACAAACAAGACTAGTGTCTGCTAATACTAACGGATAGAATAAAAAAGGGAGAGAACGATCCAACATGGGAAGTGGGATACACAGCAGACTCAGAATGGCAGATGTCCTAAATAGCACTCTGGCCTCAGAATCAGCCCTAAGGCATTTGGATCTGACTGAAGAGCCTATGAGAGTATTTTAGGCATGGAAAGCCAAGACACTCTGGGAAAGAAAAAAAAAAAAAGAAGAAGACCTAAATGAAAGATCTCTGCAAGTGAGATCCCAGTGGAAACAACAGGGCCATCAAAGAAGGAGGTACCTTTCTCTGAAGGGAGGAGAGAACTTCCACTTTGACTATGACCCTGTTGGAATAAGATTGAAGTAGGTGAATCCGAAAAGCTTCCATAGCATTGGCAACTCATGACTAGAGCCTAGGGAGATTACTGACGCCATAAACAAGAGTGTCAAATTATTGAGTCAACAACAGGAGTCACTGTGTACTTACTTCTCATATGGGATCTGTCCTTAATGTGTTGTCCAATGTGAAGTAATGCTATAACTAGTACTGAAACAGTATTTTCACACTTTGTGTTTCTGTGTGGGTGCAAACTGATTAAATCTTTACTTAATATATACTGAATCAAAAAAGAAAAAAAAAGAGTTCTTCCATCTGCTGGTTCACTCCCCAAACGACTGCAACCACCAGAGCTGCGCTGATCCAAAGTCGGGAGCCGGGAGCTTCTTCCAGGTCTCCTACGTGGGTGCAGGGGCCCAAGGTTTTGTGCATCTTCTACTGCTTTCCCAGGCCATGGCAGAGAGCTGGATCAGAGGTAGGGCAGCTGGGATTTGAGCCAGTGCCCTTATGGGATGCCCCAGTACTGCAGACAGGGGCCTGACCTGCTATGCCACAGCACCGACTCCAGGTCTCATTATATTTCTATCAGATGGCTCTAAATCAAACCTGGGGGTGTGAAAAAATAAATACTTGTATGGGCTATCATGTTCAGATTGGTGTTGAGGGGCTCAACTTCTGTTATTCACCTCTCACACTCCAGAAATTACTCTGTGCTCTTCACATGTATTATTAACTATTTTTAAAGTCACAATGATGCTATGTTGGAGATGTAACTGAGGTTTGCAAAGATTAAGCATCAGATCCCCCAAATCACACAGCTATGAAATAGCAGAGTTTTGTCTTAAAAATGATAATAATATGTCAACAAGATCTGCAATGTGCCTTCATAAAAGCATTTTGTATCTTTTCTCATTTAAATAAAATTAATCTGATGCTTTAAAAAAGAGAGAGAGACTCTAACAGAGGGAAAAGTTTGCAGTCCCCACTGACTTTCAGCCTGGCTAGGCACCCACGTAGAATGGTAAGACATACCCAGCCTCCCAGGATCAAGATGCCTAGGCAGAGCTGGCTCCAGGAGACTCCCTGGTTACATGACAAGGTGCAGAGTGCAGCTGGGTCTCTGGGCAATCATGTTCAGAGCTCCTGGGGTTCCTGGAGCAGGACATTACAGCAGGTACTGTGCTCACAGATCATTTGTATGGTTCATACGGTGCACAGATGAGTGTTCAACACACTGGGATCTAACACCCAGGTATTGCTCAGTTTGAAGGAGAGGAGGTGAGGGAGAGATCACACCAACAGAGTTGACCACTCCTAACCTTCTATAAACAGGAGGAGATCTACCACGCCCAACTAGGGTGTTACCCTGGATACTTATATACTTACTTACATATGTACTGACCAGAGCTCCCTGACCACACCCACCACACACCTCTTGGTATTCACTGAAAATACAGACATTCCACTAAGCCACAGAGGAATAGTTCAAAGACAAAAGCCATTAGAGGAAAAAACATCAACTCTACAAATACGTAAAAATAAATGCAGAAATTCAAGAAACAAATATCAGGAGGACAGCATGACCCTCCAAAGGAACACAACAACATTTCTACATTAGAATGTGAAGATGAAGAGACTGAGGAAATGCCAGAAATGGAATTCAAAAATTAATCATAGGATTACTCAAAAGCAATCAGAAGCAAATCCACCAACTTAAAAAAAAAAACATACAAGACATGAATGAAAACTTTTCCCATTAAACTGAGATTTTAAAGATAAATCAAAATGAAATATTAGAAATGAAGAATTCAATAGATCAAATGAAAATGTGGTAGAAAGTCATAACGGAAAACTTTGTAGGCAGAAGAAATAATATCTGAACTAGAAGATGAAAAAAAAAAAAGAAGAAGAAATTAGAAACCTTAAAATCAGTGTTGGAGATTTATGGGATACTATCAAACGACCCAACTTATGGGTTTTCGGAGTTCCTGAAAGTGTGGAAAAAGAGAATGGACCAGAAGGCCTATTTAGTGAAATAATTACAGAAAACTTCCCCAATTTGGAGATAGAAAAGAATGTCCAAGTAGAGGAAGAGAACTCCTTACAGACATGAACAGAAAAGAACTTCACCACGACACATTGTAGTCAAACTTGCCACAGTAAAACAAACAAAAAAAGATTCTAAAATGTGCATGAGACAAATGCCAGATTACTTGCAGAGGATTTCCAGTTAGACTCACAGATGACTTCTCATCAGAAACCCTACACCCTAGAAGAGCATGGTAAGATACAGTATAATTCTTAAGAGAAAACAACTGTCAAGCCAGAATACTGTATCCTGGAAGGCACTCATTTGCATTTATGAATGAAGGTGAAATAAAGTCCTTCTATAACAAACAGAAAGAATTTGTCACCACCCATCAAGCCTTACAAAAGATGCTTGAGGATGTGCTACATGTGCTACCCATAGAAACACAGAAAGATATCCATTATTACAAAAGAATTTAAAGGCAGAAAGTCCCCCAGTAAAAATACAAAAGAAATCCAAAGTAGGAATGTTTATGGAAAAATGGCAGGGCTAGTTGTTACTTACCAATAGTAACCTTGAATGTAAATAGCCTCAGCTCTCCATTTAAAGATACAGACTGACTGAATGGATTAAAATACAAGACCAATATATTTGCTGTCTACAAGAAACACATCTCACCCACAAAGATAAATGCAGATTGAAAATGAAAGGATGGAAAAAATATATTCCATGCTAATGTAAACCAAAAAAGGGCAGGTGTTGCCAATCCTAATATCATACAAAATAGGCTTTTCCACAAAAACTGTTGAGAGACAAAGAAGGGCCCTGTGTAAATATTAAGGGATCCATTCAACAGGAAGCTGTGGCTATAATAAATGTATATACACCCAGTTACAGGTGCATGGCTATTTAAAAGAAATGTTAACAGATCAAAAGGAAGATATAAACTCCAATACAACAGTAACAGGGGACTTCAACACCCCACTATCATCAGTGGAGAGATCAACTAGACAGAAACTCAGCAAAGATAAAACAGAGTTAATCAACACTATGGACCAAATGAACCCAATTGATATCTACAGAACTTTTAATCCCACAGTTGCAGAATACACATTCTTCTCATCAGTCCATGGAACTTTCCCTAGGATAGATCATATGCTAGGACATAAAGCAAGAATCAGGAAATTAAAAAAAATCAAAATCATACCATGCATCTTCTCAGATCACAATGGAATGAAACTAGAAATCAGTAACTCAAGAATATCTACATAATATGCGAACACATGCAGACTGAACAACATTTTCCTGAATGAACAGTGGATCACAGAAGAAATCAAAAGAGAAATAAAAAAATCTCTGGAAGTGAATGAAGATGACAATACAATACATCAAAACTTCTAGGATAGAGCAAAAGCAGTGTTAAGAGTTAAGAAGTTTATAGCAGTTGGAACCTACATGAAAAAATTGGAAAAGTACCAAATAAATGAGTTATCAATGCACCTCAAGAACCTAGAAAACAACAAGCCAAACTCCAAAAATAGTAAGAGGAAAGAAATAATTAAAATCAGAGAAGAAATGAACAAAACTGAAACCAGAAACATCCACAAAAGATCAGTAAAATGAAGAACTGGATTTTTGGAAACATAAAAAAAAAACCTGACACATCATTGTCCCAACTAACCAAAAATAAAGAGGGAGAAGACCCAAACCAATAAAATCAGAGATGAAAAAGGGAATTTTTTAAACTTTCATTTAATGAATATCAATTTCCAAAGTACAGCTTATGGATTACAATAGCTCCCCCCCTCATAACTTTCCTCCCACCTGCAACCCTCCCCTTTCCCGCTCCCTCCCCCCTTCCATTCACATCAAGATTCATTTTCAATTCTCTTTATATACAGAAGATCAGTTTAGCATATATTAAGTAAAGATTTCAACAGTTTGCACCCACATAGAAACACAAGTGAAAAATACTGTTTGAGTACTAGTTATAGCATTAAATCACAATGTACAGCACATTAAGGACAGAGATCCTACATGAGGAGTAAGTGCACAGTGACTCCTGTTGTTGACTTAACAAATTGACACTCTTGTTTATGGCATCAGTAATCACCCTAGGCTCTTGTCATGAGTTGCCAAGGCTATGGAAGCCCCCTGAGTTCACCGATTCTGATCATATTTAGACAAGGTCGTAGTCAAAGTGGAAGTTCTCTCCTCCCTTCAGAGAAATGTACCTCCTTCTTTGATGACCTGTTCCTGTTCTTTTCACTGGGATCTCACTCGCGGAGATCTTTCATGTAGGGTTTTTTGAAAAAGGAAATTTAACAACATATACCACAGAAGTAAAAATAATCATCTGGAATTATTACAAAGAGCTCTATGACAACAAATTGGGAAACCCAGAAGAAATGGATAGATTCCTAGACATATACACTCTCTGAAAACTGAGTCAAGACAACATCAAAAACCTAAACAGATGAATATCCAAGTTATTAACTGAATCACTAATAAAGACCCTCCCAACAAAGAAACGCCAAGGACTGAACATCTTCCCTGCTGAATTCTATCAGATACTTTAAAAAGAACTAATTTCAATTTTTCTCAAGCTGTTCAAAACAACTCAAAGGTAGAGAATCCTCCCAAACTCCTTCTATGAAATCTGCATCACCTTAATTCCTAAACCAGAAAAAAGATGTTACACAGAAAGAGAACTATATACCAATATCATTGATGAACACAGATGCAAAAATCCTCCACAAAATTAGCTAATGTAATCCAAAGACTTGAACAGGCATTTTTCAAGACAGGAAATTCAAATGGCCTACAGACACTTGAGAAAATGCTTAGGATCACTAGCCATCAAGGAAATGCAAATATAAACCACAGTGAGGTTTCATCTTACTCCAGTTAGAATGGCTCTCATATAAATCACTAAACAACCAATGCTCTCAAGGATATAGGGAAAAAGGTACCCTGGTCCACTGTTGGTGGAACATAAACTGGTACATCCACTGTGGAAGACAGTATGGAGGTACCTCAGAAATCTACATGATTCAGCCATCCCACTTCTGGAAATTTACCCAAGCCACAAGGAATTAGCATCTGTACCTGTACCCCATGTCTACTGCAGCACAATTCACAATAGCAAGATATGAAATTAACCCAGATATCCATCAACTCTTGACTGGATAAAGAAATTATGGTATATATACACTATGGAGTACTACTCAGCTGTTAAAAAGAAAATGAAATCCTGTCCTTTGTGACAAGATGGTTGCAACTGCAAAACATCATACTTAGTGAAATAAGCCACTGCCAAAAAGACAGATACCATATATTTTCCCTGATTTGAGGTAACTAATAAAGTACCTGAAATTCAGTAGACAGACATTGTGAGATTTGATGATTGTTTACAGCCTTTGTCTCTTCCATTGAAGAACAGTGGTTTTTTTTTTCCTTCACACTATTTATTGAAATCTTTTATTTGTTAAGGCTAACAATATGATCATTAAGTAAACTGAAAATTGGTCCTTGTAAAAATTAAGAGTGGAAATGTGAACGGGAGGAGGAAGAAGGATTGGACCATGGATGGGGGCTGTGGGAGAGAGTGTCACTACGTTCCTAAGTCTGTATATATGAAATACATGAAATTTGCATAACTTAAATTTAAAAAAGAAAATTTTCTGTATAATTCCAGTAGAATATTATTCTGCCATAAAAATAATTAAATCCAGGCATTTGCAACAAAATGGGTGGACCTGGAGATCATTGTTTTAAACAAAATAATCCACTCACAGAAAGACAAATATTGCATGTTATCTATCATGCATGTAAATTTATATATACGTATAGTATATGAAATATATACATAAAATATATTTTGCATATATTATATATTCCATGTACAATGAAATTCCGTCTCCATTTTAAAATAGTGATTACTAGAAGTTATGAAGGGTGGAGGAAGTGATATGGGGGAAGGTTGGATAATGGGTACTAAAACACAGAGTGAATATAACAGGTTTTGATGTTTTGCAGCACAGTGAGGTGACTATAGATCATGACAATGTACAAGATACTGTATAAAGATCTGGAAGAAAGGAACTGGTCATCTCCAAACAAAAAGACAAGAGAATGGAAAACTGATAGCCTAGTACAGTCGGTTTAAGCAATGTAGGTGCTGAAAATTTGAATTTTACAATTTAAAAATATGCTAAAGTATTCCAAAACTTAAAAAAAAATAGAAATAAAATAAAAACTCAGCAGTAAGAAAAAACAACCCTGTTAAAAAAAAACTTACCAGTTTCTTAACATGCATTTTACCAAGTAAGATACACATATAGCAAATAAGTCTATGAATAGATGCTCCACATCATATATCATCAGGGAAATGAAAATTCTAAAGAGTAAAATGCTACTTCACACCTATTAGAATTGCCAAAATACAGAACATGATAATATCAAATGCTGGTGATGATCTAGAGCAACAGAAATTTGCGTGGTTGGTATAAATACAAAATAGTACTTTGGAAGAAACTTTGTCAGTTTCATACAAAACTATCCTCTTACCACATACTCCAGCAATCAGACTCCTTCTTATTAACCAAAAGGACTTGAAAATCTATGTCTTCAGAAAATCCGACACACAGATGTTTATAGCAACCGTATTCATAATTGCCAAAACTTGGGAGCAACCAAGCTCTCTTCTGTAGATGAATGGGTAAATAACCTGTGGCACTTAAAGCAATGAAATACTACTCAGCAATAAAAAGAAATGAACCATCAAGCCATGAAAAGACATGGAGAAAGCTTTTATCAATATCACTAAATGAAAGAAGCCAATGTGAAAAGGCTACATAGAGTATGGTTCCAACTATATGGCATTCTGGCTAAGACAACTATGGAGAAAGTAAGGTCAGTGGTTACCCACTGATGGATGGGTTGGAAGGAAGGGATAATAGGCAGAACTCAGAGGATTTTTAGGGTAGTAAGAATAGTCTATGTGATACTACAATGGTGTATACATGTTATTCCACATTTTTCCAAACCCATAGGATATGCAACAGTAAGAGTGAATCTTACTGTAAACCGGGGACTTTGAGTGGCTGTGGTGTGACATGTATTTCCCAGTAGTAACAAATGTACCACTCTGATGAATGGCATTTAGAATGGGGGACATTGTGCATATGGGAGAAGGGAGGATATGAAAAGTCCCTAAACCTTCTTCTCAAGTTACCTATGAACCTGTAACTCAAAAAGAAAATGAGCCTGATAAAAACAAACAAAATCCTTCTGCTTGCTGTGTCACTTTGCGGAGACTGAACGTGAATGAGATTAAGATCAAAGGCCAGGAGATCAGCAGGTATAAGGCAACTTATGATGCCTCGGAATTTTAATACTTTAACTATTTTCAGATAGGATAAAATATGCTGAGTTTGCTATGTTCAGACACAGGTCTACATGAAGAGGGACTTAGTCTATCACAAAATGGGAATAGGCCTAAAAAACCTTTCCCAATAGAATCATCCCCTCTCCAAACAGCACTGTCTAAAAAGGAGGGAAACTGGCTTTTAAGTAACACAGGCTTATGTTGGAATCTCACCTCCATCATATCACTTCTCTATCTTCAGTTCTTTTTCTCTTTGAATTGGGAATAATGGATCCTCCACTCAGAAGGCCTGCAGGGATTAAACGAGAAAACATAGGCAGAAGTACTCAGGAAGCATGAGCTTCCCTTCTCACTGGGAGTGGTACCTTTCAGGGAGGTGATTCAATAAAATGCTATGGTCCTATGTTTCCCAGATGAGAAAGGATCATGACCCTTGGGTTTATCACTCTTCCATGAGAAGTATGAAGGTAATGCGCCTACCGGACCAGACAGATTTTTCAGCCTACTTTAACCAATAGAAAGAAACTAGAACTAAGAGAGAGGGAAAAAAATCAAGGAAACAGGCGTGGAAAAGGTTTGCCCAGCTCCATGCCAAATCAAACCGCTGTATCACACCTACTCTGAGACAAAGCTGTGAGGACTAACTTTTGCACAGCCACACACTGTTTCAAAGGGCATTCATTTCTGAAACACCCTCTGGGAATGTGATTTGGATGGTGAAGCAGATTTGGAGGGTTTGGATCCGCATGTAAAGAAAGGGCCAACATGAAGTTTGGAATAATAACTTTCACCTGACAGCCAGCGGAGGGGGTTTACTTGGGTAAATGGTTTCCTAATTGACAGTTTTAGGCCCTGGCAACTGCACTAGAAGTCGAGTCCAGATCCTTTTGAAGGACTGTTACTCTAAAAGCTGTGTTAATGCGATAGATTAAATGTACCAAAGCTGAGGCAGCCCAGCACAGACCCCTGGGTTGGAGATTGCCTTTTCCTGGTTTCACAACTGTTTATTTTGATTACTTTAAGTATTGCAAAGCCCCATTGCCTTTCTTTCAAATTTCTGGCCCACCTCTACCCATATTGCTCATTCCTATGAGCTTCTATCCAACTTTGGATTCCTAACAAAGCCTCCGCTAATCATGTGGTCCAGGATTTTGGGTGGTAAAGTTTAGTTACCCTGAGCAGCCATATGGTTAAGAATTCTCCTTTCTCCATGCATTTGTAGAAGTTGTTCCCACACATCTCTCTTTAGCATCAGTTTCTGCTGTGTAGCAAACAACCTCAAAAATCTCAGGACTCCATGGGTTTGGTAGACCAATTACTGTTTGGCCAATTTAACCTGGGCTCAAAGGGGTGCTTTAGGATGTGGATTTGTTGAGTTGGCTGTAGGCTCTGGATTGGATTCAGGTTGTTTCACTTGCCTATTCTTCTGGGACCATCAGCCACCTGAGGCCTACCCTCTTGGCAAATAGAAGAAGTTCAAGAAGACAAACCAACTACACATTTCAGTCTCTGCTCATACTACTTCCTCTAACATTGTCCAGAGCAAGTCACATGACCAAAACCAAAACCAGGGGGCAAAGAAACCTACTATTCCTTAAGTAAGGGTTAGGAACCTTGCCAAGGGCAAGGGTCATTTGGATATTTACAACATTACCCTTGGGCCATACAAAATTAACAACTTAAAAATTAGCCTGCAGTCCATCTATTGGGTTCCGAGTTCCAACTGTAATTGCCTTATCAGAGGCAGATCAAATGATTTCATAGGCCTTATAAGGTCTGCAGATCTGATGTTCCCCACCCTGCCTTAGAGGGAGAGGGGAAGATCATGAGTCAAAGAATACAGAGGTTTAATTCTAACATAAAGATGTGTGAAGAGCTGGGGACCAATGAGCCCATCTATTACAACCTTCTTCTCCAGGTCCTGGTCCTGGCCTTGAATAGCAATGGAAAGAGAAGACATAGAAAATATGGAGCCCACAGAGGTTGTTCATATCCTTACTTTAAACTCTATTTATTCTCATATTTGGAATTTTACTAGGTCTTATTAGCTTGTGTGTAGTGATAAAGTCACATAAGTCAAATTTCTAATATCACAAGTTGTATTCATAATGGTATTAAGTAAGGCCTGCTTCAACAACATCCCCAGTTAAATCTTGCATTCCCCTTAAGTATATGACATGACCTTACAAAGACTTCTTTCAAATCTTTTGACCTGACATTACTTTGATGATGCTTATGTTAATACACATACATGTAAATCATACAAAAAAAGGATTTATCAGCATCAGTGTTTCTAGGATTCTTGTGGCAATCTCCCAGAACTCTTGAACCCCAATTGGTGTTCCAGTGAGGCAATGCATTCCCTGTGGCATCTGCTATGAGTTAAGAGAAATATAGCTACACGTTCCCTTCCAACCCCCTACCATCCTCTTGTCATGTTCTGAAGAAGAGCTGTTTGTCAACCCTGCACAAAACGAAGTGAAGCAGGTGCCATCAAGGTCCCCTGTAGGTCTCTCACATTTTTCACTCTGCTCCAAATCATTTCCACCTTGCAGAATCTGTCACTTTGGCTAGGTGATTTTTTTCAGAGCTGAAAGAGGCTACTCTGCCTGCATATAGAGGCTTGAGTTCTCAGGGGATTAACAACAACACTCCCACACAACGTGATTTCTATTTATAAAGTGCCCACTGTGCACTCTATGCAGCCCAAGACTCCCTTGGAGAAATCATTTCACTTCCAATGGATCCACTTTAACACTGTAAAATGAAAATGTTGAATTTAACGTTGAAATAAGATAATTCCATCTTCAAGCATTCTATGGATGTATATATTCATACTTGCTTCTTAAAGGGAAGTGCTATAATATCATTTCTGTAATATATTCTTGGGCCAAAAAATGGAAACTGATAACTGGTGTTATGCATGAGAAAGTCACTAAACAGAAGCATGGAGGGTTCCTTCTAGATCTTACTAAGTTTATCTCAAACTCTGATAATTGATCAGAGCCATAAAGAGGAAGAAGAAAATGCATTGTTAATTCACCACATTTATTCAGTGCCTGGTATATTAGCCACAAGCCATGTGAGGCACCAAGGATACAACATTAAAAAGACAAGGTCTCTGGTACTATGGTTTTTATATAGTTTGTGTATCCCTTCAAAGGCTTAGTGTTAAAGGCTTAGTCTCAAAAGTTTATGTTAATGGTTAATGGATTAATATTAATTGTTAATGGATTAAAAGTGGACCCTTGATCCGCTTATGGTATCAATGGCCTCATAGGAGGTCCTTGGTTCAATGACAGTGTGCATTTGGAGGGTAATTCTCATGATAAGGTTGCTTACAAATAGGACCTGGGTTGGGTGCTACCATTCTTTTTTCCTCTTGACTCACCATGTGATCCTTTCTCTGTTCTACCATATACTGCCCTTATCAGATGCCAGATCAATGAGGCTGCCTAATTTTGGATGGCAAGGCTCCAAAATCATGAGTCAAAATAAAATTTCTTTTTTCGGGGCTGGTACTGTGGTATAGCAGGTAAGGCAGCCACCTTTCAGTGTCAGCATCCCATATGGGCACTGGTTCAAGTCCCAGCGGCTCCACTTCCAACCCAGCTCTCTGCTATGGCCTGGGAAGGTATCAGAGGATGGCCCAAGTCCTTGGTCCCCTGTACCCACGTGGGAGACTTGGAGGAAGCTCCTGGCTCCTGGCTTTGGATCCACCCAGTTCTAGCCATTGCGGTCATTTGAGGAGTGAACCAGCAGACAGGCGCCCTCTCTCTGCCTCTGCTTCTCTGTAACTCTGACTTTTAAATAAATAACTCTTTAGATAAAAACTTCTTATTTCATAAGTAGTTTTCTCTAGTATTTGTTATAGCGACGAATGCTGGCTAATACATCATCTGGTCTCAAATAGCACAGTTCCACTGAGTTGGATTCATTTATGCACACGTCAATTCCAATTCTTTTTTTTTTAACTTTTATTTAATGAATATAAATTTCCAAAGTACAATTTATGGATTACAATGGCTTCCCCCCCATACCGTCCCTCCCACCCACAACCCTCCCCTTTCCCACTCCCTCTCCCCTTCCATTCACATCAAGATTCATTTTCAATTATCTTAATATACAGAAGATCAGCTTAGTATACATTAAGTAAGGATTTCAACAGTTTGCTCCCACACAGAAACATAAAGTGAAAAATAATAGATGATTTTTTTTAAATGATGATGAAATCAGATCAGACCTATTGTCATGTTTAATCCCAGTGAGGGTCAAGTTGGGAGTTGATAATTTCTTTTCTTTCTTTTTTTTTTTTTTTTTTTTTTTTTTTTTGCAGAGGATCAGTTTAGTATACATTAAGTAAAGATTTCAACCATTTGCACCCCCATAGAAACACAAAGTGAAATATATTGCTTGAGTACTAGTTATAGCATTAAATCTCAATGTACAGCACATTAAGGATAGAGATCCTACATGAGGAGTAAGTGCACAGTGACTCCTGTTGTTGACTTTATCAATTGACACTCCTGTCTATGGCATCAGTAATCTCCCTATGCTCCAGTCATGAGTTTCCAAGGCTATGGAAGCCCTCTGAGTTCTCCGATTCTTATCTTGTTTAGACAAGGTCATAGTCAATTCCAATTCTATCCCTACAAAAATCCTCAAAACAAATTCACTGCATTTGTGCCCTGTTATACTTTATTATTTTATCCTGTGCCCCTGTTTGGGGTTCAGTACTAAGTTCTTCTACACTGCCCCAGTCTCACCTAAAGAACTAGATAAAAATCACAGAAGTTCCAGGGAAAGCAGTGAAGTGGAGTAGGATCTAGAGGAGGAAGATGAACATAGCTACATCCTGGACGGAGTTCCTGAGCCTAGTGCTCTGTTGTTAACAGCAATTACTCAAAGCTAGCTACAGATGTGTAGACTGTAGCGCCTATCTACCTAGTTGGTCACTTCCCTTCAGAATGTCAAGAAATATTTAACAATAAGAAGGAGCTAGGGTCCTCACAGCTGCTTTGAGAATTTCTGAAGACAAGGCAAATCCTCAAAAGAGGGAATGAGCAGGAGACAGAGAATGATTAAAATATCAAAAAGGAAATCAGTAAATTTGAAACCTCAGACCTGGAAACAATTAGAGGTCAGCTGGCAACTGTCAAGATTCAATATAAGAAAGATGTAATTTTTAATAACTCAGAAATAAAGTACACTGCTAGTATGCTGGAGATTGGGGGAAGGGTAGAAAGGAATGAGGAAAAATGTGGTCTGTTAGCAATTATTGCAGATGCCAGGGCCAGCTTACAAGAGTCACTCTCACCTTCTCAATGCACCACCTCGTGTTATGGTTCCAGCTCAATGCAGCACCCAGCACGCTGGCATCTCCAGAGCACCTCCAGCTCTCTCACTGCTCAGCTAGTTCAGAACACACTACATTAAGACTCCTTCCCATGTCATCAACACGACACATGGGTGTTGCTGCCATTCTCTTCTTCTCCAAAGAAGTCAAGGCTATGAGAAACTTTGCTAAAGATCCCTTGGCTTTTAAATAAATATATATTTACCTATCCTCTTATTTACATGCTTAACTGGCATCTTTAAATATTAAAAGCTACCTAGGGTAACTCAAAAGTAGCTTAAACTAAACACTTTCACTTTTGGAAAGTATAGGTCTTACCAACACAGGAAATTAGAGCCAAATTGTCTTTAAAGTATCGAGGATGAGCACAACTTGTAGAGATAGACACATCTCCAAAGAAAGAACAAAAGCTGTCTTAAAAGACAATGGCATGCAAAGAGACATGAAGATTTCTGGAAAGGACAGACTAGCATTCTCTAAAGTGTGCTCTGTAGAATACTAATTCTGAGTGACTTTAATAGGCATTGCATGAGGAAAAAATTAAAGCAAGCAATTAATCAACAAAAGTGGATGCCAATATCAAATAAATTTGAAAATTCTGGGATACATAAAGTCAAATAGTTTCCTTTATAGTAGCACTTTTTAGATCCTTTATGGGATCTTAATGGGACTGCAAGTCTCAAAGATTGTGTGTGTGTAGCATTTACTATTACATCATCATAAAGTTATATCACCATGGGACCATTTTCTTGTGGGTAATCTTGCCAAACCCAGGTATTGGTTTGCTGAAACTTTTCCTTATAACTCAGGAGGTGTAAATATCTTAAGTTCATTGAAGTTCAAATGGGTTATTGCAAGGACAACATTTCAGAGAATATTCCTTGGCACCTTTTTCAAATATAATTTTATCCTAAGGTTACTGGAATAAGAGAATTTTACGTTGCTTGATTCTAAATTTCTCTGATGTTCATAAATGGACACATTTAATCACGGCCAAGATAATTTGAAGCCATTCAGTTTCCCACCCGAGCATCAGGCCAGTCTTAATTCTAGTTGAATTTGACCTTGGAGTACAAGCAATTGTTTCTTGCTTTGTTTCCCTGTGGCTGAAAGTTATTAAATCTCAAAGCAGCCTGAGGGATCACCTCTCTCGGCAGTTTAAGTTTACAGCTTAGGAAACTGAGTCACAGAGATGACAAAGAACTGGCCTAAGAGCTTCACAGACCCTTTATCTGGAAGCTAAGCCTCGCAAAGCCTACTTGGATGATGAAGCTGTGCTCCCACTGCCTACATTTCTCAGGCATAAAGAAACCCACGTGTCTTCCAGCCTCATATCGCACTTGCCTCTTCAGGAGTCTGAAGCAATTCGAATGAGCCTCTCTGTGCCCTGTCACAGACTGGAGCACATTAAGGGCAGGAAATTAGGCAGGGGCATGTTTGTAGATCCGGTGCCGATTACTCTTCTACTCAGATTGTGCATCCACCAATACGGAATGGATTTATCTCTAATTTATTAAAGGTCGGTCAGCATGGATTGATAAAAGAAAGGCCATGTCTGATAAATTCACCTAAATTGAATTCTTGGGCCACATTACCAAATCAGCAGACATAATTTATCTGGAGTTCAGGAAAGCATTTAGCGCTGTACCATATAACAGATGCATTTACTAAGGCAGAGCATTGTGTGACAGTGAAGTGTCAGGTGGCAATTCTGGAAACAGGTTTAAAATGGCCCAGAACCCAATGCTGGGTGCACTGACAGGAGACACTTAAGAGTACAGAGAGGTCAGTCTGGAGGTCATTATTTCAAAGTCCTTGACCCTAATTATAATTTAATTTCCACAATGGTCCTATCTCTTGAGAGCAAAATTGAGACAAAGGGGACAGTTTTAAAAGGAACTGACTGAAAACAAGTTCTGAATTTCTTTTTTCAATCAGACTGGCTCAGGAAGCAATGAATGAGTTATTCTTCTACCAAATGAATACAAATAAACAAAAGAGCAAAGGAAGTCAAAGACTTCTGTCCAACAAAGACATGCAGTGAGGAAGGCTGAACAGATCAGTGATGAGAGGCAGTGGATTTCACTGATATCCCAAACTCAGAGTCTGAATGGATACCAGAGGGCAAGAGAAGTGATATTTAGGGCTCCTGAGATATAAATAGGCTCAAATAATTACGTAACTGTGAGTCATTAATATCCTTGTTATGGCCTCAAAAGGCATGAACTACTAACTCTGGTTTGAATTTACCTCTTCTTAAAGTCAAGATTTATGCATCAGCCCTACATCTTTATCCAGGCAATGTGGAATGGATTTCTCTCTAATTCATTAAAGGTAAGTCAGCATGGATTGATAAAAGAAAACCCATGTCTGATATATTTGCTTAAATTGAATATTTCCTGTGGGCTACTGCAAAGGTGACCTGAAGTGACCATCATCAAGAATTCACCCTCACAGCCTTAAACTGAGATCTGCTGTCTAATGTTCTCATCAACTGTTGGAGAATCCAAGAACACAGCAAGATCTGAAAACAGGGTCATTCTGTTACCTAGGAATGAACTGTGGTATTTAGACTGGGCCTCAATAACTAGTTTCCAGGTTTGCTGCCAAAATTGAAGCTTAGGATGTCTGCAAATACTAAGCATCTCACAGTGGCATTGAGCATGTGTGTTCTTACATAAGATCTGTTCCCATGCCTCTATTGCCTACTACACCATGGATGCCTATCAAAGCTAAATACATACCAGAGCAATCTCTGGCTGACACTTAGTTGTCTCTGGGGGTTTGCTTCTCGTTGGGAACTATGAAAAGTACAGAGTTGATCTTATTAATTAACTTGGAGGGTGTTTAGGATGAAATTAACACTTAAAATGGTGACCTTTGAGCATGTGGATTATGTTCCATAGGTAGGTTTCATCACTTAATTGAAGGCTTGAATAGAACCAAAAGAGAAGCCTCCCAAGCAAGCAGACTCCATTCAGGCTTCATGTGCACCATCAGCTCCCCTGAATCTCCACTTGCTGACCTTTGGACTTTATCTGTGCACAGCTTCTCCTGAGTCTCTAGCTTGCCAGTCTACACTGAAGAGTTAGACTTGCCAGTCTTCTTAATCACATGTGCCAATTTCTTACAATAAATCTCTTTCCAATGTTCTGTGGTTGTGTTTCTCTGCAGAACCCTCACTAACCACAGAGATACCAGTAATCATACTTCTATCCAGAATTTTGCAGCCTCCAGCTTCAGGTAAGCTCTCAGCTTTTAATTCAATTCTGTTTCTAGAAAACTCTCTGGATCTACCTGAACAGAAAACCAAGTCAAGGAACAGTGATGTTGCAGGCTTGCAGTCGCAGGAATTAGATGGTATATCTACTCCAAGAATCCATAATACCAGAGACATTGTCATGACTCCTAGAGGTGGAATCCATTCAGTTTACAACATTTAAGATAAATTCTTTACATCCTCTGCCCAGCTTTTTAAAAAGTCACTTTTACTGGGAAACTGTAACCAGAAAGTTTTGAGTACCAGTAGTATAAATATCACTCATTTTTAAACTATATATTTATTTATGGGAGGGAGAGAGAGAGAGAATGAATATTCACTCCCAAATCCTGCAACAGGGCTGAAGCTGGAAGCTCATTCAGGTCTCCCATATAGGTGGCTGAGGCCCAATTACTTGAGCCATCACCACTGCCTCCAAGGGTATGCATTAGCAGCAAGCTGGAGTCAGGAGCAGAGTCAGGTTTTGAACCCAGGCATTCTGATATCAGACATGGACATAATTCCTATGCCAAACACCCACCACCTGAAACTCCCTCTTAAAAATCTTCTTGGACCATCACCATTACCCTTCTCAGGGTACCATCTCTCCATCCTTAGAAATCAGAGACAGGTCACATCTTTTTTTTTTTGGGTCAAAAGGCTAAGTTGCCATGTCACAGAGCTTTGCTACTTCTCCTGAGATATCTGGAGTCAAGGACTGCTCTAGGGAGAGAGCCCTAAATCCAAGGCTAGGAGTGAGGCTGAGTCAATTCAATTTCACATTGCACAGTCATTGAGAACTAAGGGAGCTCTTGGCCCAGAGAAAATGGATAGGATACAATATTTGAATGAGTAAATTAGAGTTATTATTAGTGTCAATTTCACAGCCCATTCCTTTTGAAAGAAGACAGGGAATTATAACCCAAGTTCAGCAGGGATGAAGGCAAGCAGAGCAGACAAAACCTATTGAAGAATGAGGAAAGGTTGCATCCAGGGGAGGTTGCAGCCTTACTATCCTTAGCTCACCTCAAAACCTCTATGGCTTATGAGTTGAAAATCTTACAGTATACAAACTTTTCATTGGTTAAAGAAATAAAATGGACCATCTAGGAAAAACACATATTCCTTCCTTCAAGACAAATGGTGTTAGAACAGGGCTAATATCTATGCCCTTGTGAAAGTGCTATTTCTGTTCATCTGCACTGATAATCATAAAGTGATGTTTCAGGGCATGTTTGGAAAAAAATTAGAGAAGACTCTTGTTTTCCCAACCAGCCTTCAAAGTTATAAACAGATTGTTTTCTGTTTTATTTGTGAGTGTATATGTGTGTGTTTAAAATAAGTCTGTGTTGGCCGGCGCTGTGGTTCAATAGGCTAATCCTCCGCCTGCGGCGCCGGCACACCGGGTTCTAGTCCCGGTCGGGGTGCCGGATTCTGTCCCGGTCACTCCTCTTCCAGTTCAGCTCTCTACCATGGCCCGGGAGTGCAGTGGAGGATGGCCCAGTGCTTGGGCCCTGCACCCTCATGGGAGACCAGGAGAAGCACCTGGCTCCTGGCTTCGGATCAGTGCAGTGCGCCGGCTGCATTACGCCAGCCGCAGCGGCCACTGTGAGGTTAACCAATGGAAAAAAGGAAGATCTGTCTCTGTCTCTCTCACTGTCCACTCTGCCTGTCCAAAAAAAAAAGTCTGTGAATAAAAGATACAGGGCTTTTAGAACACATGTAAGTCTGCAGAATTTTTCAATCAACATACTCATTTATTTATTTTCTTTTAAACTCAAAGTGATATGGATTAAGAACAGTACTTGACCATGTTGGTTTCTGTGACCTCCAATGGTACTCTGAAATATTTCCAAGCTGTGAGATATGAAAACTTCTCACTTAGCCCTATTGCACATCTCCTACAGTTTTAGATAAGGTAGACTGAAAGAGTTTTCTTAGCAGACCCTATCTGGCCATTCCTTCTCTCACTCTAACAGTCTGTTCCTAGTTTAGAGCAAAGACGATTGACAGCATTGAGTTCAAATCACAGCATTTCCTTTCAAACGTATTTGGAGTACAGAAAAGTAGGTTTCTTCAATCTCTAAGGAGATGTTACCAAAACAAACAAACAAACAAAAACTTTGCCAGAATGTCTCATGACATAAAATACAAGAAATTAACACTGGAAACCATCCTGTGCTGTGTTAATCACCTTCCTCTAACTATATAAATTCTCTCTCCTGGGGCTGGAAACACCAACTCAGGTTTTGCAACTCTGTGTGTACAGATGAAAAAAATACTGTTAGTTGAACTTTGCAAGTAGAATCATCAAAACACATCTGCAAGGCAGTCCAGGATCTGGCCCCTGCGGATGTGCACAGCAAATTCCAGGGGGTCACTGGGAGCCCATGTGACTACTGTCCTAAAAGTGAAATCAAGGGTCAAGAAAGTGAGTTCACCTATCAGAGGCCACACAAGCTATTGCAAAAAGGAACTGAGAGAACTCAGTCCTGGATTATATATTCATTAGCCAAATGAATCTGACCTACCATTCCAGAGGAATTTCTGGAGATGTTTTGTACTTGAGAAACTATAATTGACATGCTGTAAATGAGAAATTTTGTACTGGGTTTTTGTTTTTTTTGTTTTTTTTTTTTGTTTTTTTTTTTTTTTGACAGGCAGAGTGGACAGTGAGAGAAAGAGAGAGAGAGAGAAAGGTCTTCCTTTTTCTGTTGGTTCACCCCCCCATTGGCTGCTGCAGCCGCTGCACTGTGCCCGATGCACTGCACTGATCCGAAGCCAGGAGCCAGGTGCTTCTCCTGGTCTCCCATGAGGGTGCAGGGCCCAAGCACTTGGGCCATCCTCCACTGCACTCCCGGGCCAGAGCAGAGAGCTGGCCTGGAAGAGGAGTGACCGGGACAGAATCCGGCGCCCCGACCGGGACTAGAACCCGGTGTGCCGACGCCACAGGCGGAGGATTAGCCTAATGAGCCGTGGCACCGGCCTGTCTACTTGATTTAAATACAGCCGCGTGAGCCCTACCTACCATTCTGTACCTCATGCAGATATTCAACAACATGTAAAGGACAAACCTGGATAAAAGCAAGGGGGGATTTGTTGGCTTTTTGTATTCTGGCCCTTCTTGATTTAGTCACAGCTTTCAAGCTTTACATATGATGCTTGTTTTGATATAGTAGATTCATGTTTTTCTGAGCAGCTAATGCAATTTAAAAAAAAAATTTAACATGGGAGACAAGGAAGAGAAGGCATTTCCAGCCTGACTCAATGATTCAGTGAAGATGTTTGGGTAAGGTCACATTTGTAGCACCATAAACTAGCTTCCCAGTGCCATTTGAAACACTGCCAATTTACTTATCACTAACGTATTCCTTAAGAACAGAGTCTCTCTTCTCTCCTCCTGTCAGCTCGCCAAAAGCATTATATCGCCACAGTCAGCGACAAGATGGGATAGAATAGAAGTATTCGTTAATTATATTCTGAAACTTGCCATAAATTCACTGCAGTGAATCTGTATGGGGAGATTAAACAGCATTTAAGAACATTTTCCAAAAATACACTCGAACATAAAATAATGGTTTATGTAGGACAGAAAGAAGATGTCATGGGATGACTGTGATTTATGTATATTTCATGCTGGGTCTCCACTCTTCAGAGGCAGGGCTGAAGTCTTCATTCCATACAACTTCTCAAAAACTTGTTAAATATCCTGCTCACAGTGCACATTCACTGAACAGTGCCATTTCCTGGTGGTCCATGTCATGAATATATTTTAAGGGCATTCAGAGGATGTAGCCAATAACAGGGTTTGAAGAAGGAAATGACAAGAACTTCTGAAAGAAGAGATTGAGAATGTGTGGAAAAATTACAAATAAGGAAGCCAAGAATTAAATACTGTTAATGTGACCTTGCAATTTATTATCCAAATGGAGAGATAAAGGAAGTACTGTAAACATTATGTCACAACAGCAAGCATGGACTGAAGCTATCATCTTTTTTTTTTTTTTTTTTTGACAGGCAGAGTGGATAGTGAGAGAGAGAGACAGAGAGAAAGGTCTTCCTTTTTGCTGTTGGTTCACCCTCCAATGGCCGCCACGGCTGGCATGCTGCGGCCAGCACACCACGCTGATCTGAAGGCAGGAGCCAGGTGCTTATCCTGGTCTCCCATGGGGTGCAGGGCCCAAGCACTTGGGCCATCCTCTACTGCACTCGTGGGCCACAGCAGAGAACATGCCTGGAAGAGGAGCAACTGGGACAGAATCCAGCACCCCGACTGGGACTAGAACCCGGTGTGCCGGCGCCGCTAGGTGGAGGATTAGCCTAGTGAGCCACGGCGCCGGCCTGAAGCTATATTCTTAAATTAGGATGCAAAGACATCATAAATACGTGTTCTTTGGTAAAGAGACTTAAAATTGTAAAGAAAGTGTTTCTAACAGTATTAACTAATGACAAATTTAGGAAAAGGTACTGTATCTGCTTTTTAGAGCTACCATATGAAGTAACATAGACTTCATGGCTTCAACAACAATTATTTTCTCTAAGACGAAGATGTTAGCAGATTGTTTCTTCTGAGGCCCTTCTCCTTGATTTGCAGGTGGCCATCTTCAGCGTGAGACCTCACAGTATCTTCCCTCTGAGTGTGTGTCTATCTGTTCCTCCCTTTCTTGTGATAACACCATATTAGATTATGCCCCACCTACATCATCTCATTTTACTTCAAGACATCTTTAAATGTTCTACCCCTAAATACAGTCACATTCTGATATCAACATATGAATTTTGGGAGGACCTAGTTCAGTTCCTTACACAAACTGATTCCTAAATAAATACCAGCATTTTATAAAGGCAGTTCATATGTTCAAAAATGGTCAGGACCTTCAAGAGAGAGACTAAGAATTCCAAGTTTTTAAGACTCTCAGACTTAAGGTAGAGATCATTGAAAGCTAGACACATGTTAGGGTAGCAGTGGGGGCAATATTTCACAATGAAGAATGGGAATGAAGTTTGAAATCTTTAACAGAGATGCTGTAGGCACTATCAGTAAGAATATGAGCCATTGATCTAGAGCAACGTGGGGAGGGCTTCCTGCTCTCCGGCTAACTTTCGGTTGGGGATGATGGGGAAAGATTGCTGGCAGGATCAGTCTCTGGGCAAGAATTGGATGAATGGAGTACTCAGAATGAAGGACTCAAAGAAACAGCTATTTACTAACTGTATGGAAGTCTTTCAATGTTTTCTTAAGATTTATTTATTTATTTGAATGAGAGAGAGGGAGAGACAGAAAGAGGGAGAGATTCCATTCACTGGTTCACTCCCCAGATGGCCAAGGTCTCCCACATGGGAGGCAGAGGCCCAGGGACTTGGGCCATCTTCTTGCCTTTCTCAGGACATTAGCAGGAGGCTATGTCAGAATTAGAGCAGCCAGGGCATATCCAGTGCTCATTTGGGATGCTGGCATATCAAGAAGCAGCTTACTTTCACTGTTTTAACAACTAAGGCAGTTATTCACGTGAGTACTAACTGTAAAAGCCACTGTTTAGGTAAAGGAGATTCAAGTCTTGCCATCCTGGCTATATAGTTCTATCTAATGATGTCACACTTTTGGACTCTTCTGTGTGAAAATTTCATGTTTTCTAGACTCAGATACACAAATTTTCAAGGTATTGTCAATACCATGTTAGCAGCTTTTCCTAAGGTTGCTTCCACTGAAACCCTACCTTCCAAGGGGCAGGATGGTATCAATTTCCTCTTGCTTTCTTTCCTCTTTCCTTTCTGTCACTCAGAAATTATCTAGTAGGGTAATGGAGGTTTTCTTCATGTAATCAGAGCCACTACTTTTAGCTTGATGCTATGACATTAGCTTTTGAAAGTAACCAGACGACAAATGCAGATTAAAAATCCAGAAAGGTTTCTGTGGATGGTGAGGGTTTTTAATCTCATTCAAGAGAACATATCTAATTATATGCACAATTAAAAACTCTGAGTAAGTAGCAAAGTGTACACTAATAATTTTGCACACAACTAGCTTGGACTGTGTTTAATTCCCTGGATTTCCCCACCTTGTGGCCTGGGCATTGGGTTTTCCAATTTTAAAAAGAAGAAACAAGCAGTAGGTAAAGGACACAGCACTGAAGACTGATTGAATTGACTGAGCTAAGAGAAGACATTAGCAGGTCCCCAGTTTGGAAGCAGGTTACCTGGAAAATTTTTTCCTCCTTTCAAATTGTGTTTCCCAGAAAGCAATGATATAACCTGTTCAACAGCATATCATGATCAGCATAAGAAAATGAGTATAAGAAAAAATGCTAAGGACATATTTCTGAAGTATCACTTTTTCTGAGTGAAATAGTAGAATGCTGGGGGCTTTTAAAATGTTTAAAAATCAAGGCAGAATATCCTTCCTGAGGACAGGAAAATAAGCATGTGACTTTTTAAAGCTCAATCCAGCCTTAGATGCTGGGGATTAAGATCCTGAAGTCAGTAAAAGCCTAGAGTTCTGTGTGAAGCTTTGTGGGGAAGGAATGGGTGTCAGTCCTTCATAAAAATCCCATACTTTTCTTTTGTGGATTTATTATAATATCATTTACCGAGGAATTTGGGGGGAAAAGCCTGGAACAGAAGATAATTTTATGTAATAAATAATTCTACCCATAGCCAAGCTATGCATCTCACTCCTCCCTGACAGAGGGATTGGGAAACCCACCAAGCAAAGAAAGGCTTAGGTTGTAAGGGAGTTAAATCTCGGAAGAAAATATTGCTAGGAGGATCTCCATAATTTTGTCTCTAATATGGAGGATGGAAAGAGGGAAGACACTGACCACCAACAGTGGATAGGAATATGTAACTGTATATGGCAGCACCAAGAAGATAGATGGGATGGAGAATCCCAAAGCTCTCAGATTCACTTTAGAGTTTACAGGTGATGATTTCCTTTGATTCATGGCTGAAGATCTTAAGGGCGAAAGAACTTAAGTTAACTAAAGATGGGATGCAAACAGAAAGTCTTCTCCAGCTGGGAAAACAAAAGATGTTTGGGATGATGTTGATGAAAGCTTTTTTAAAGTGAGAGGTACAGAGAGAGTGTAAGAGGAAGGCAGCTGGAGCTTTTCCAGGTCGGCTAATGATGCATGGAGCTGCTGACACAGCAGTTCATCCAGCCAGCCCGAGAGAGAGCTGCCTCCGGGAACTGCCCTTTCTCTTAGGGTTGGACCCTAAGAGTCCTGGGCAGGGAAGGCTTCACCACTTGGTTTACAAGACTTTTTTCTTGAGCTCCAATTTAAATGCTTACCACTGGGACATACTTAACTGAAAGTCAGCTTAATTTTTCCCTTTTCAGACTTCATCCCCCTTAGCAGGTATTTGGTTTCTAAGATCAGAAATCAACAGGGAGAAGACTTTAGTCTGGGTTGTAAAATGAAATGAAACGCCTCCACTTTTTCATCCTCTTTTACTAAAATTCCTGGTGCTCTGCTCATGAGACTGAGAAAAAAACCCTGCCTAGATGTAAAGAGTCACTTGCTTGGTGACCATTTACCCATCCAGGGACCTTGGGAACTGTATGCCTTGGTAATTACATCTGCCTAGTTTTAGGTTGTGCCTATGTGATCTGGAATGTAAAATAATGTGCCTGAAAAAATAATGCATTTTAATCTTTTTCGTGTCTTTTCTCTAGTCAAGGCAAGATAAAAAAAAAAAAAAAAACACCCCAGTCAACATATATAACGGTCTAAAAATTTGTAAATTTGAATTGCAGATTCCACATCTTCTTCTCTTCATTTTCACACAGTGATCTCCAATCCCTCCTTACATAATTTCAGGATGAGGAGCTTACTGCCTCTGGAAGTAGTCTGTTCCATCTTCAGTTTAGTGTGAGATGGACGCTAAATTTGACAATTTTTTTTAACTGCTGACAGCAATAAGTCTTGAAGTATTAACATCCAAAGTCAGTGTTCACCTAAAGTGCCACTGCAGTATGGATATCCTCCTATTTATAATACATATTTACAGCTAGGCTGTTTCTATTCCATCATGTTTTATGAATGGACAATTCAGAAACATTAATGCTTGCCCCCATTTTGGGGATAAAGCTCTATCTCTGGTGCAGTAGATTGGGCTTAGACCCTGAGAAGAACTTGCTCCTGCAAAGGTTTTTACACTTGGGGACACAGTTACTCTGCAGAGGGGTGGAGTCCGGAGAGTGTCCTTCTCTAAATATCTTTCAATGTCTCACCGCCCAGGATGTCTCTGTGAGAGTGCCCCACGTGTCACATCTGAAACAAAGGAATGCACTAGCTGCTCCTTCCTCCAGTGGGTCAGGTGCTTCCCCAACAGCAGAAAGATGTTCCTGAAGATTAATGCATGTCAGAGGTCAGCAAACTGTGGCCCGTAGGCCAAATTTGATCCACTGTCTGCTTACTTAAGGCCTTGTGAAATAAGAATGGTTTTTACATTTGTTAGTGGTTTAAAAAAGTCAAAAGATGAAATATTTGTGACATGTGAAAATTACATGAAATTCAAATTTCAATGTTCATAAATAAAGTTTTCTTGGAAAACAGCCATGCTCATCCATGTATGTGTTGTCTATGCCTGATTTCAGATTACAAGAGTATAGGCCAGCAGTTGTAACAGAGACCATATGGCCCCAAAGCCTAAAATATTTTCTATCTTGCACTTAACAGAAAAATGTGCTGATCTCAGATGTGTGTCCTCCCCATGTCTTTCTGGTCATATTTGCCTTAAATTCAAGAAATCCTTGCTTTGCCTAGACCAGTATCCTCCACTCATTGTTTACAAAGCTTTCTTCTGTAGAGTACATGGCCCATACTATATTTTCAGTAAGTGGCTAACAAATATATATAATAAATATTAACTTAAGATAACAAATATAGTACATGGAACATGAAGTAACTAATAAATACAATCAAAAATTTCATTATGGGGTCAGCAGAAGGAGATAATAGAAGCTTTGAAGATACCCAGCAGTATTTCTTGTTAGAGACAGCACAGCACAGAGAAGTTCTTCTTGATGAATCTGAACAGTTTTCAGGAGAACATAGACCACAATGTCTGCATGGTATCTGAAATTCAACAACAGAGTGCTGCTTCTAGATGCCCTGGCTTGTAATTACAAAAGAAAATCTTCTAATGCCAATAAGACTAATGCCAATAAGACTAGCCTCTGTACTTTTTAAGTACAATCTTCTTGATTATAAGCAGCCACTGACTAAAGACATCAATTCAAGAGGGAGATTTCTTTTTTTTTATTTAGTTAATATAAATTTTCAAAGTACAGTTAATGGATTACAATGGCGTCCCCCCCTCATAATTTCCCTCCCACTCACACCCCTTCCATCTCCCGCTCCCTCTCACATTCCATTCACATCAAGATTCATTTTCAATTATCTTTATATACAGAAGATCAATTCAGTATATATTAAGTAATAATTTCATCAGTTTGCACCCACACAGAAACACAAAGTGTAAAATACTGTTTCAGTACTAGTTATAGCATTACTTCACAATGGACAACACATTAAGGACAGATCCACATGAGAAGTAAGTTCACAGTGACTCCTGTTGTTGACTTAACAATTTGACACTCTTGTTTATGGTGTCAGTAATCTCCCTAGGCTCTAGTAATGAGTTGCCAAGGCTATGGAAGCCTTTTGAGTTCGCCGACTTCAATCTTATTCTGACAGGGTCATAGTCAAAGTGGAAGTTCTCTCCTCCCTTCAGAGAAAGGTACCTCCTTCTTTGATGGCCCCATTCTTTCCACTGGGATCTCACTCGCAGAGATCTTCCATTTAGGTCTTCTTTTTTTTTTTCTACCAGAGTGTCTTGGCTTTCCATGCCTAAAATACTGTCATGGGCTCTTCAGCCATATCCAAATGCCTTAAGGGCTGATTCTGAGGTCAGAGTGCTATTTAGGACATCTGCCATTCTATGAGTCTACTGTGTATCCCGCTTCCCATGATGGATCGTTCTCTCTCTTTTTGACTCTATCAGCTAGTATTAGCAGACACTAGTCTTGTTTGTGTGATCCCTTTGACTCTTAGACCTATCAGTGTGATCAATTGTGAACTGAAATTGATCACTTGGACTAGTGAGATGGCATTGGTACATGCCACCTTGATGGGATTGTATTGGGATCCCCTGGCACGTTTCTAACTCCACCATTTGGGGCAAGTCTGATTGAGTATGTCCCAAATTGTACATCTCCTCCCCAAGAGGGAGATTTCTTAAACCCTCAGGCAAAAGTTTAGTTTAAAAGCAACTTGGGAAGTGGTTTAAGTCCCTATCGCCCATCCTCAGCACACACATTCAAAGAAAATCTATATTTCCCACAGCATGGAAGCATAGAAGCCCTCCGTATTTCCTGTTGGGTGGCTTCCCTTCCCTAGATCACTCTATTTAAAGCTAATATAGAAGCAGTGTGGGCAGGGAACAGATTTCAGTTTGTTCTTTTCTTATTGTTCTAATTCTTTACTTTAGTCATACAAGTTTCAAATATTTCATAAATATAGATTTAGGAACAAAGTGGGGTTTCCTCTCCCTCTCACACACATTCCAACCCTCCCCCCTCTTGGATTCCCCTTCTTAAATTTTATGATGATCTATTATCAGTTTACGTAGCAATCTTATAGTTAGCCCTACTCTGGTCTTGATTTTAGAGCCTCTAGGAGCTTCAGAATCCTTTGGGAGAATGGAAACTCCACCTGCCTCATAGACCCCAAGGGACTGCTGTCACGCAGCACTCTCAGGAAGATCCAAGTCTCTTGTGCAGAAGCCTGCCAGGCTGGGAAAGAGAGGGCAAGAAGAAAGCTAGAAAAATCCCAGAGAGAAAACTGTGATATGTCCCAGCCCCCAATTTTTATATATGTAAATTTTTATGTATATAAATTCTATTATGTATTTCCTAGCATTTATGAGAATATTTTTGCATTCTAGCATAAGCTAGAACAATGTGGCACTCATTCAATTACTGACTTACTCTATAACTTTGCCTATTCACACCTCCCTTTATTTGTTGGGTTAGACCAATCACTTCCTCTTCGTATTATCCTGTATCTTCACACTTCACTTCCTTTCAACCCATGCAGTATGATACATGAGGGTACATCAGAAGTTCGTGAATAAAAGGAACTAAAATATAACTTCATTTTGGTAAAAAAAAAATGGATATCCAAGGTTTTTTTCATAATACATATTTCCATGTACTTTTTGGATGAGTCCTCACATTTATGATTTCAAAAATAGTTTTCACCAAAATAAACTTTTTTTTCCATTTTTCCATGAACTTTTTGAAGTAACCTCATATGTAAATATATATTTTAATAATTTACTCTTAGTGGCATACTTCACACTCTAGAGGGAGATCAAATCTCCAAACCCTGAGGATGTGTGGGTCAAGAATACAAACTGGACCAAGGTACCTGGGTGGAGAGTTTGGTGAGAGCAGCAACAAAGTTCAAATTTGCCTGGAGTGCCCACTGTGGGGTTCCTTCTTCCAGGATCTCCCTGTCCATTTAGCTTTGGCTTTCTTAGAAAACCCCTTTTAAAACTGGCTTTACTTGTTTACTTTCCTTCCTGCTCATGTAGCTGCCATGGTAGTCAACAAAATGAGTCCTCCCATCTTTAATGAGGAAAGGGAACCAGATAGATATTTTGTAAAAAAAAAAAAAAAATCAATTAGTATGTGGCAAGATAAACACAGAGATAGCTGTGTGCAGCAATCGAGCGGGATTGAAAAAGTCTTATTTGTTAACTAAATTTCTGAAACATTCCATCCACTCTTAAACACGGAGGCTTGCTCCTTCTTGAGAACAAGACTACATTCACCTACTTCACAAGGTCCCATCTAGGGAAGGTGCAGAAATGGAAGCAAGAAGATTGCTTTGCAGGGAGGTCCTGGAACAGCTGAATATGCCAGGGAAAAGGATGGGAGAGGAAAGGGATTCTAACAAGTGTTTCTCTGATCTCCTTGAATGTTCATTGGAATGTAAAGACTAGAATTTCCTTTTATGTACTCTTGGTTTTTAATTTGTTTGATTCACAACAGTGTTCTGAGAATGAACTAAGTTCTCCAGGTCAATTTGAGCCACACACAAAAAAAGTTCATTAACCCATTGTACATTTCCTTGAAATCCATAAAAGGTAGGTCACTGGGGATTTGCAGATTTGGAGGCTTATTTTGCTCACCATGATGAGTTTCTGGCATAGTCCAGCTGATCAGCACAAACGTTATGTATGAGGGTCTAGGATCACGGAGTGGGTTTACTCAGGAACATTATGTAGTATCAGCAGCCCAACACTTTGGGACAAATTCTGTGATAGGAAGTAAGACCCCTGCACTGGAGAGGGTTTGGTGAAAGTAATTTGTTGTCAGCAGGGATAGTCATTCATTCTGGAATCAAAACAACTTGTCTTTTCATGACCTAGTTCCAGAGAAACTATAGGAAAGACTTTAAAACAGGGAGTCTCCTATTAAAAGGGATTCTCTACCTCTTGGTTCAATTGCCTGAACTGTTGAGTGATAGCTCACAAAAAAAAATCATTAGAAGTCTGATCTTAACATTAATAACTCAGATCTAGATTCAATGCAAATTGCTTGCAGGCTCTTAATTTAGTTGATGGCATGACATTTGCTTTGCCAATTTCCCTTTTTCTCTTCAATTTGCATGAATCTCTAGGGCTATAGGGTGAGGTTGTTTCTTCAGAAAGAACAGACAGGATCTACTTTAAGAGGAACAAAGGTGTTTTCAGGAAGAAAGGTCTGTATTGACCTTTCAGTGGAAAAACTTGCAAAGTCAACATAGTTTAGCTACAGTCCTGTACCCCATGACCTCCAGGGTTTCAATCTTGGCATCTTACTGACTCAGTGGGTAACTTAGACAAGTCCCTTAACCTCTCTCTGTCTCAGGGTTCTCATTTATAGATAGATAAGTTACATGCACTTCATGAGATTTTTGTAAGAATTAAATGATGTAATACATGTAAAGCAATTAGAATAGTATCTGACACAAAGCAAAGGCTCACAAAATATTATCTACTATTTTTTCTCACGGCTCAGGAAATTAAAGTTAGAGAAGACAAAGTTGGGAGATTGAATATAATTAGGTATATATTGTTTTGCTCGGAAATGTATTTTAATTTGATAAATTACTTTGAGAAAAAAATAATTTTAAATGTACATCTCAAAAATTAATCTAAATGTGTTCTATGAGGAAAAAGATATTTTGATCATATAAATATAGAAATTATATTCTGGAATCCACCAAAAAGCCATAATTTCTAATGACATTCTAATTTCATTGATTATAGCAGAATACACAAGAGCAAGGAGAAGGAACAAGTGTCCTCACAATGCTGTAGGATAGAATTTTCTGGTCCTCTGGTGATGTCCTTCATGGAAAGGACACTCATATCTCTGATTTGGAGCACAGCTGTTTAGGGGCTAATCAAAAGACAAAACATGTAAGATAATAGCACTGTTCTATCTCTAGGGTGTAGTTTCCCCCAAACCATGCACTGAGCTGGCTGTCGAAAACTCATCTAGGGAACTTGCTAGTATAAGAAACCTTGGTCCCCAGAATTCAACCAGGAATGGGTGCGTATTTTATTATCCTCTTCAGGTGATTCCTATGCACAGCCACTTTGTCTAGAGAAGGGAGGGCGGGATTAACAGTTTGTTCTCTCCAGGAGGAGGAGGAGGAAGGGGAGCACTCATATGCATCAAATGCTCACAGTTAGACCAAGGTCAAGGAGTGGGGATCTTTGATACAAGCAAATAGAAGCTTTAACTTCCATTCTGATCACCCTTTAGTGGCTCACTTTCTCATCCTTCTGGAAGACTTTCTGGCTGAATTAGCTGATGGAGCTCTTTCATTCGCTTTCTTCCTTGTGGTGACTGCAATGGATGACCCTGGGTCAGAGATGAGAATGAGATAGGTCTCCTAAGTCAGCAGCTGACTACAGGGATCAGAGATTTCCCTTATCTCACCTTGGATACAGCTCGTCTGTTCATCAGAATAAAGCTACAAAGGTATGTGGGACCAAAGTACCAATTAATAATAATAAGTGAGCATTCTTCCAGAAGGTTTCAACTGGTGACCTAGAAGAGAGACAGTAACTCTGGTAGATGTAGGTCAAGATCTGCAATCTGGGTTTCCAGATAAGACTTTCCTTTGGAGTCAATTCTCCCTAGTGTCCTATTCTACACTCTGCTACTAGCCAGGCTCATTTTTTCTTTCCTCTCATTGTTTTTTACTACTCAAATACATGCCATACACTAAAAACCACAGGGCTGCATGGACTTAGAAGACCGCAGGAACACACAGCAGCTTAATCAATGAAATGATTATTACTGTCCTAAAAAACAGAACACAAGTAGCACACTATTCAAATTAATATTGCTGAAATATAAACAACATCCCCAGTTTCTAAACTTTATTTTGGTCAACTTCTCCTCACATTCTATCAGCTGCTTAGAAACCTGCTGAAAAATCCCTTTTTATTGCTTAAGTTGGAGAAACTTTCTTTCTGCTCTTTGCACCAGTGATGTCTAATTGATGCTGATAAATTGGAGGCTGCACTCTCATGAGGCGATTTACAAAAGAGAGAAAAATGGGGTCGGTGCTGTGGCTCACTCGGTTAATCCTCCACTGCAGCACCAGCATCCCATACAGGAGCCGGGTTCTGGTCCTGGTTGCTCCTCTTCCAGTCCAGCTCTCTGCTGTGGCCCGGGAGGGCAGTAGAGGAGGGCCCAAGTGCTTGGGCCCCTGCACCCACATGGAAACAAGGAAGAAGCACCTGGCTCCTGGCTTCGGATCTGCGCAGTGCCGGCCATAGCGGCCATTTGGGGGATGAACCAACAGAAGGAAGACCTTTCTCTCTGTCTCTCTCACTGTCTAACTCTGTCAAATAAAAAAAATTAAAAAAAAAAAACACAAAGAAATGAGAAACATGAGCATTGAAAGATAAACCAGGAGACTATTCCAGTTAACAAGGTACAGGATCATAGGGCTGTACAGAAGAAAGAAATGAAAATGAAAGAGACACTAGGAGAACAAAATTTTCCTTTTCATTGAAAATTTCAATTTTTATGATATAGACATATAAATATGAAGGAGAAGGACAAAGATAATTCCAAATTTTCTAGCCTGGCTTGGAAGATAAAAACACTCATGATGTACCTATTTATTATGTACCATACCCAAGGCTGGGTTCTAGTGATACAGCACTTCTTTTGGCAAAACTTAAAAGAAAGAGAATGAGATCCACTTTGGAAAGAAAGAGGTTAAGTTACCAAGAAGAGCAGGAGACTGGAAAAGGAAACTAGAACACATCTGAAGGATCGGAAGTTGGGCAGAGATTTGGGGTCATTAATATTTAGAGTTATCACTTAAGATAAATTTTCAGAAATGGGAGTAGGAAATAAATTTATAAAAGTAATAGTTCAAGAAATACTGCTATAACATTTCTCCAAATGGTTGAATCAACATATAATGCCACAGAAAATCATTTTACTACAATCTCATCACTGGTTGTTATCATCAAAAAATTTTTCTTTTATTTCATATGCATCCAATTGCATTTTGTTTTAATTTTTGTCTTGACTATTAATAAAATTAACATTTTCCCAAATGTTAAATAATTATGTGCTTCTTGGGGAAATTGTGTACTTATGTCTCTTTCCAGCTATTTTTAAAATCTTATTATATCACTAAAGTGCTTCCCAATTTATGATATTCTTTTGACTATATGTTATTTTTACTGGATAGTTTTATATTTTTATGTAGTCAGATGCATTAATTTCTCTTATTTATTTACTCCAACAGAATTGTATCAAGCTTCTACAAACAGAATATGTTCTGCTATTTTCTTCAGGATGACATTTTTGTAATTATTTAGGGAGTTTATTTTGAAAAAGAATTTACCTCAACATGATACCTAGTTATTGCACTGGCATTTATTAACTAATATTGGATCTTCATATAAACTAAAAAAAAAACTAAAATAAGAGTAACAAAGTGTAGTTTTGTATCTAGCCTCTGCCATTTTTGGGCTGTGTGACCTTGGACAAGTTATCTTTGCTTTGATTGATGTCAGTTTATGCATCTCTAAAATGAATACATTATATAAAAGTATCTTAGAGAATAAATTTTTGGTGATTCCATTAAGAATAATGACCCTTAAGTCAGAGTAAGTTAGGTGCTCTGTGAGCATCCGCCCGGAACATGGTAATCCAGCACATTGGCCATTGCTGTTTGCACTTCCCAGATAACTCACCAACATTCGTGGACACAGCCATGTTGAAAGCCCAGACTCTAGCATATTTACTTCATTTAGGAAGGCTGCACAGGATATGCCTGGCTGACATGAATGGTGCCTAATGAGCTGTAAATAACTTCTGACCACTTGACCTTGGTCATGTTGATATGATCCCAATAAGTTCCCCTCAACTATGAGGTCATGTGGATGCCCACGCACCACTTCATAAATGAAAAGGGTATTTCCCCTAATTGGGGAGAGGAAGCATGGTGATGTGGAGCAATGACAAGTCATGCATTTCGTGAATGCGTGGCTTGATTGGATGCCACAGTAAATCACCCCCAGCCCAGCCCTGTCAATTTCTCCTTTGGAAGTCAAAGACACTACAGAACCACAACTTTGAATTATTTCCCTAAGCATCAGTTGAGTACCACTCTGGATCCCTCGCACTCTCCCTCACCCAACAGCATCTTCTCCCATGCTTGCAGGGTCAATTCTTGGCTGTGTCTTGTTCCTATTTTCTCATCAAAGCTACTTTTTCTATAACCCTACGCACATCAACATTTTTCGTGCTTTGAAATCTTTGTTCAGAATGCAGATTCACTGAAAATATTTTCCTGTGTGACAGTAATGATAACAACAGCTACTATACCATACCCCCACCACCAGCACCATGAACTGAGCCCCTGCTGTCTGATTGGCACCACATCACAAGCTTTACAAACCTCTTCTCACCTCACAGTCAGGCTGTCTGGGTTTGACTCTTCTAGTTTTCTAGCTATGTCTAACTTTCTAGCTTTGTCACATTGTTTAAGTCACTCTTCTCAGTGATTCAGTTACCCCATCTAGAAATTAGGAATATTATGAGTATTTATTTATTAGGATTTTTGAGAAGATTAAATATTATCTTAGTCTACTCAGGCTTAGAAACAACAGAAATTTTTTGCTTAGAGTTCTGGAGGTGCCAACAGATTTGGCATCTGATGATGGCCTATTCCTCATAGATGGTGCCTTATTTAATTTAGCTGCATCCTCACATTGTGAAAGGGGCCCCAAATTAGTCTCTGTGATAAGGGCACTAATCCCAGTCATGAGAGCTCCACCTTCATGATGCTAGCACTTCTCCAAAGCCTCATCTAACCCTAGGGGTTAGAATTCCAACATGTGAATTTCAGGGAACACAAATACTCAGACAATAGCAATTGTGATGTATTTAGAACAATGCCTGACACATAATGAGTTTCCAATAAATATTAAGTGAAAATGATGGAAATAAAGTCTCCATTATTCAGATGAGGAAACTTGCTTCAGAGAGGTTAAGTTTTTCAAAAACACTTATCTGTTTGTTTATTTGAAGGGCAGAGTTACAGAGAAAGAGAGGGAAAGACAGAAAAATCTTCCACCTGTTGGTTCACTCCCCAAAATGGCCACAATGACTAGGGCTAGGTAAGGATGAAGGCAGGAACCAGGAGCTTCACCTGGGGTCCCCTCATGGGTATAGGAGCCCAAACCATTGGATGGTCTTCTGCTGCTTTCCAAGGTGTATTGAAAGGGAGCTGAATTGGAAGTGGAGCCACTGAGGCGTGAACTAGCACCCATATGGGATGCCAGCATTGCAGGCAGTGGCTTAACCTACTATACCACACAATGCTGGCCTGCCCAGAAATTATTTACCCAAGCTTCCAAGTTTTCTACTCCTACATAATTACCAACACAAAATTTTAGTTGCTTTAAATGACATAATGTTACTCTAGTTCATGGGTTTTGGTGTCAGGAGTTTGCACTGAACTTAAGCAATTCTTCAGTTCTACTTTAATTGGCTGGGGTCACAGCTTAATGGTCTGGAAGGACCAATATGGTTTGATTTAAATATATAGTTATTTCTTAGAAACATTTGGATGCTGTAATGAGCTGGGTTTCTATCTATCTGTATGAGTTCAGGTCCTGTCCATGTGCTCTCATCAGGCAGGTCACATTTTTTAAAGGGCAATTTCAGAATCCAAGAGACCAAGATGGAAGCCACCAGTTCTCTTAAAGGCTTGATGTGAACTGGGGTGGAGTCACTTCTGTACTCCATTGGTTAAAGCCCATTTTCAAAAGAAGGGTATATGGACTTTACTTCTTGCTTGGAGGAGTATCAGAGAACTTGTAGGCACTTTAATCTGGCATGTAAAAAAACACATACAGTTAAATCACATATTACTTTATAAATATGAAACATAAAATCCAGTATCTATTGAATATTCCAAAACTAATAGCTATTAGTAAATGGAAACCTTTATCTGATTCCAAATGCTATGCTCTTAACCTCATACTCATCCCATGTGATAGAGATAATATAACATCTCTGATTAACAAAAGCTTGTATTTCAACTGACTTTTTTTCTTTAGATATTAATTTATTTGAAAATCAGAGTAACAGAAAAAGATGAAGAGACACAGAGATAGATCTGCCAAGTACTGGTTCACTCACTCAGATGGCTGCAATGGTCAGGGCTGAGCAAGGCCAAAGCCAGGAGCCAGGAATTTCATCCAGGTCTCCCTCATGGGTGCATGGGCCCAAGTACTTGTGGCATCTTCTGCTACTTTCCCAGTCACATCAGCAGGGGCTGCATCAGAAATGGAGCAGCCAGCACACGAATGGCACCCATATGGAATTCCAGCATTGCAGGTGGCAGTTAACCCACTATGCCACAGTGTCAGCACCTCATTAAATAAGAAGTGCAGAGGCAGGCACTTGCCAGATTTCATTTAAAAGACATGTTAGAACTGGCATATATGTTTTATTTTTCAAACTTTCCTATATGACAGCAAAACCTTTACTGCAATTATGGCTATCACATCCATGTACAATGTAGGAAGTATGAGGAAGGTGTGGTCAGCTCATGTGTAAACTTTTATCAAAAAGAAGAAGGGGGGAGGGGGAGAAAGTGGGAGGAGGAGGAGAAGAAGACGACGATGATGACAAAACATTCCCAGGAGCTCCCCCCGTAGATTTCCCATTGTTTCTCATTGGCCAGAGCAGGGGCGTGTGAGGTGGTGAGGGGAGTTTAGACTTCATGGCCAACCTAAACTGCTGCAATACAAGCCCTGTAGAAAGGCAATAGGGTGACTTGAAAAAATCGCAATTTTGTTAGTAATAAAGAAGGAAGAAATGGCTATTTGTGTGAGTAGCTGACATATCAGTTGATGTAATAACTATCCATCAACGTCATCAGTTCCTCTATTTAACTCCTGCTAAACAGTATTTAGTGGTCCTCATTGAAAACAGCCTTCCCCTGTGGAGGATGGCCCAAGTGCTTGGGACTACACCCCATGGGAGACCAGAGAAGCACCTGGCTCCTGTCTCTCTCTCTCACTATCCACTCTGACTGTAAAAAAAAAAGAAAGAAAGAAAGAAAAGAAAAGAAAGAAAGAAAAGAAAACAGCCTTCCCAAGAGAGTTCTCTGGAATGCTGTTCAGACTGAATTCTCCAACTATCGCCACAACTGAACATCCAGCAGGCCAACAATACAAGCTAATACTGTCCCTCAGTATGGTACATTCCTTGAGAGGATAACCAGCCACTTGATGACAAGCTGATTACATTAGTAACACTCCCACCTTTGAAAAGAAAGCAAATGCTTCATCCTGAGAGAGGGACAATATGTTCTGGATGAGAGTTTACCTTTCTTGCTATGCTACCTCAGCAACACCACTCTTCAATGGCTCACAAGGGGTCTGATCTCTTGGCATTGGATCCCTCATAATGTTATCCCAGAGTACGCCACCTGCTTTAGAAAAAAGGAGGAATGGCAATAGCCATGAGATCTACTGACTCCACCACAAATGGCACAATCTAGAAGCTGTTGACCTTGGAATGACCTCTTGAAGATACAGACAGGTTTCTGCTTGGAAATGCAGATATGATACCCTGCAATGATAGGGTGTCATCCTTAAGGAGGTGGCATGGTGCTGTGTCTCCAGTAATACATAGTTGTGAGAACCAAAACACAGAGCCTCAACTGATGAGCACAATCAGGGACCAAGGAACTTGTGCTTCCCAACTCTACAGCTTTGGATTATATGAGTTTATAAGTCTTAGGTCCTGGACAAGAGTTGCTTTTATTGGGGAATTGTAAGAATTCCACTGAACATAAAACAAAGGCTGCCAAAAGGTCTCCTTGGGCTACTTATGCCAGTAGACAGGTGGTACAGAAATTAATCACCACACTAACCTGAGGAATTGCTACTGAACATCCAAAGATAGCTACCTAAGAAAGGCAGGCATAAACATATTTGACACCCATGATCATTCTTAATATTCCATCTCAGATTTTGGCTATAAGTGGCCAAGTAGAGCTAATGAGACCTAGTGAATGAATGATAGACAAGTCTCAGACACTCACTCCGATCTTAAACAAGCCATTTAGACTGGCAGTGCCACATGTCCTCATTCATCTGTGGAAGCTTAAAAATATTGATTTCTTAGAAGAGGGTAAAACATAGAAGAGGATAGGCTTCATAGAAGATGGCAGTGTTCACCAGAAGCTAGGAAGAATAGGGGAGAGAGAAAATAGAGAGACTGAGTAATAGGTACCAGAATCAAATTAGGTAAGAGAAATAAGTTCTAGTGTTCTATAACACAACTGGATGACTATACTATACTTTATTACAAAGAACTAAAAGAGAGGAGCTTGAAGGTTCCCAGTACACACACACACACACACACACACACACGACTAGTGCTCTAGGAAACAAAACTGATTTGACAATTCCACTTTGTACACATGTATCAAATTATCTCCCTGTATTCCATGAGTATGTGCAATTATTATGTGCCAATTAGAATTCTTTCAACTTCAAAACAGGAAAAGTCTCAGCCAAGTGTAAGGGGAATATAGAAGGGAAGGAGATGATGAGAATCAGCTACAACCTCAGGACCAACTGCAGTAGCCGCTGACCACTAATCCCCTACCTATAAGCTGTATGGTAAAACAGAATTGCCAGAATCTGGAGGACCTTGGTCCTGGATGCAGGGAGCTTATTGTGAAAGGCAAGTAGTTCTGAGCAGGATCAGGGTGGAATAGGTGCATGCTGCTGACATCCCACTAGAGCCTCCTCCCCAGTCCCTTGCTGCTGTGTCTTGGCTCCTTGCCTCCTTCTCCAGAGAACTTCCTGAGCCAAATGGAGCAGATTGACCAGGAGGTTGTACATACTCCTTTCCCCAGGGGATGGGGGACACAGTCAGGGACCAAGAACACACAGACATAGGGATACAGCCTGGCTTCTCTGCCCCAAAGTGGGACAATTCTGTGGTGCCATCCATGCTGCAGAGCTTCTCATAGGACCAGGCTAAAACTGGCTTCAGATAAATCCACTTCCTTGGCCAGTTTCCTCCCTCTTCCTTAGCTTACTTACTTTACTCTCTGTCCTGAGACAAAACTCACTTCCAAAACTCATCTTCTCGGGATTCCCCATTTCAGGTCCTGCTGTTGGAAACCTGACCTAAGACACTGTTTTGGGTTAAATTGTGTTCCCCCTCCAATATATTCTAATCCTAATTAGAATAATTAACCACTGGTATCCAGGAATGTGATCTTATATGGAAATAAGGTCTTTGTGGATATAATCAAATTAAGATGAGGCCATATTGGATAAGGATGAGCCTTAACCTAATGACTTGTATCCTTACAAGGAAGAGACACAGAGATAGACAGACACACACAGAGGAAGACCATCACATCATGATAGGAATAGAGATTAGAGTTATGTGGCCACAATAAGGACCACCAAGGATTGTCAGCCAGGAAGAAACAAGGATGGATTCTTCCCAGAGCCTTCAGAGAGCATGGCCTTGCCAAACTCTTGCATTGAACTTCTAGCTTCTAGTTTTTGTTTTTCAGATGATTGTTACATTTTTAACAGATACATAAGTTACATATATATTTATGGGATATCATGTGATGCTTAAATGCACATACATTGCAAATGCTAAAATCAGATAAACATCTATATAAAAATAAATGCAGCAATAAATGAAGTAGAGAAAAAATTAGAAAAGATCGATGAAATAAAGAGGTAGCTCTTTGAAGAGGTAAACCTAATTGATAAGCCCCAAGCTAGAATATTTCTAATCTTCCAGTTTGAAGCGGCCCCTATCTGGGCATTTTTGTTACAATGATGACCAGAGACAAACACAGTGTAGTGAAGACTCGTCTTAAATTCCAGCTCCTCTATGAAGCTTACAGAACTTTCTGTGGCATCTACAGTGCACATATGCCCTCCATTCACCAACACTTGTTCTAGGCAGATAAGGAGCTTTCAAAAAAGGTGCATGGAAAGTGCATATTATGAAAAAAAAAAAACACCACGAAGCTTGGATTTCAACAATTTGAGGAACCAAAAATAGACACATCTTTTCATTCATTCTTCTATGAAGTTTTTGAAGTACTTTGTAGTACATTTTCACTATCCATGAGTGCTAGTCTATAAGTTTCTGGACAACAAAGATAAGGAGCGATACACTCATTTTCTAGCTTTCCTAACTGGGAATGCAGTTTACTATCTTTGCAACAGAAAAGTCTGAAGCATATTTTATTGTGGATTCCTATTAGCAAGTACTCTCTGCACAGAAGAGACAGATATCAATGTTGTGGCACAGAGGGTTAAACTCCAACTTGTGACTCCAGCATCCCATATCAGAGCACCAATTCAAGTCCCAGCTGTTCTGCTTCCAATCTAACCCCCTGCTAACATACCTGGGAAAGCAGCAGAAGATGGGCCAACTGTTTGGGTCCCTGCCACTCACCTGAGACACCCAGATGGAGTTCCTGGCTCTTGATTTTGGCCTAACCCAGCACTGGCTATTATGGCAATTTGGGGAGTGAACCATCAAACAGAAGATCTCTTACCTTCTCTGTCTCTTTCTCTCTGTAACTCTGACTTTCAAATCAATATTTTTTTAAAAAAGGAGAAGAAAGAAAAGAGTTGAGGTTTGCAAAAGTAAATAGCTTTTCTCATATATAAAATTTTTTATTTCCTTTATGAGTTGAACCACTTTGCCTGGCAATGGCAGGGATGTTAGAGCAATGACATGGTACGGACTGAAAAAAAAAACTGTACTGGCAAAAATATTAACAGTTGCACAGAATTTTTGAAAGGCATTGGCATTTGTTAATCTCCTTGCTTAAAACACCCTAGGACTATTCGATCATCTGAAGTCATTTCACTTTCAAGACTAAAGCTCTTAAATTCCTCTGGAAGCTAAAGTGTAAAGGACAGATAAGTGGAGAAGGGTGATTTATGGATTGAACCAGAAAACAGAAACATGATGGCCTCAGTTTTAAACTTTTTGATTTCAGCATCCAAGAACACGTATTAATTAAAGAGATCGTCACATTTTGATCTGCTGATTGCTTGTTAGCATTCTCAATCCACCCCTGGACAGTTTCCTTGGAGAACAAGTGTCCCACAGAATGCCCGCAATCCATCAAGGCCACATTCCTGAGATGATTGTCTTCAGATTGGACTGTTTTGAGAGCTTAATGGAAGGGAGAAGACTGCTAGCCCATACAGCAAGAGATTAATACTATCAATAAAATGATCTCATTCTTGGGAGCTATGTTGGAAATCGTAGCCTTAGCACAAATTCTTCAAAATGAACTTCAGGAAGAGAGTCACTGCTCAATGTGGACAACCACAAATGATTTAAAGTTAACATTTCAGCCTGTCAACTTAAAAGCAAAGTCCTGAATATCAAATCTGATGTTTGTTTTCCTCCAAGCCCCCAAAGGAAAGGTGATGATTCAACTGTAAATCATTTGTATGATTGAGTCATTATTTGGATGACTTTGAACAGAGTAAGAAGGGTCATTATCAGAGTTAGCCATTGATCTGGACTAACGCAAGTGATGAACAGGAAAAATGAAATAACATTTATTGACATATACAATTCTACATAAATGTAGTATAATAAAATTACAAATAAGAAATCCCTTCCTGATTGTTTTGGAAATTTTCTTTTTTTTCCCTGAAAGATTTTTTGCTTTTCCCCTTTTTCTTCAAATACATCAAAATGTTAGCAGAATGAATACACTGTTCTCTTGCCCTAAATGTCTTATGGTCAAAATATTCAAATGTAAAATCAGACCAAAAAAGAGCTCCAGTTTTGGAAGGCAAAGAACATGAGAACTTTTAGAGTATCCAGTGTCATTCTACAAAAACCTTTTCTTTCCTCTTGAGGGCCTTTGATACCCTGCCCTGGAAAACTAATACACATTATTGTACAACTTGCTAATGTGTGCATAGTGCTCTGTGAGAAGTTGGCAGAAGTAAAGAGAAGAAATAATACTTGCAGTTTTACAGGAAAATAATAAGGTCACTGCAAGCACAATTTTTTCCTTTTGTCATGTCTCAATGTCTATCATTTTTCTAAAATTAGATTTGATTTGCACTTCAATACTGGATGAGAAAACTCTATGTTCATTCTATCAGCTCACCTGCCTGTGACAATCTCACAATCTTAATAGCCAGACCACCAAACAGCAAATAGTCTTACAGATCAAGTTTTTGAAACTATCGGTCCACAAACCTTGCTTGCCACGAATAGATTCCAAAGCCCATCCAACATTAACCATTGTAATTTATAAATACAAAACAGAAGTGTTCTGCGTGTATCTTTTTTGACATAACAGAAAGTAAGCTAAATCTCAGAAAAATTAATTTACATACATCTATTTATTTGCATTTTGTATCCCTTTAATTATCAATTGCCTCAATCAGCACAAGTCAGGACCTTATTCAAAGTGATGAAAATACGAAGATGAATAACATCTTTTCTCCTAAAGAACTCCTGGGAGGCAGGTAAGCAAGCACTAGCCATATGATTTACAAAGAAACACATCCAGTTCCAAATAGGCCAGAACAGCTCCACCCACATGGAAAGAAACCTTTAGGACCCTTCAAAACCACTGGGACAGTTAGCTCTGATCTCAGATAAGTAGAGAAAACAAATCCCCAATCAAAATAGGAATTTGCTCTTCTGTTCTACATTCTAAATCCTTGAAAGCCCAGTTCTTCATTTTCTTCCTTGTTCTCATTCCAAGAGCAGGTAGCATTGTCTTTGCTCTGCCCCAAATCCCTCTTTAAAGTGTGTTGGTGTTTCGACTGGTTTGAGGTAACTGCATTTTTTGTTTGTTTTTTCAGTGCTGAGGGCAGGCAGCAGGGGAAGGACATGACAGCATCTCTTCAAGGAAAGCCACTTGTACCTCTACCCTCCTCACACAGGATTCAAATCCCATGTAGTTTGAGGATCCTTTGCAGGACAAGAGAAAGAAAAGGCAATCAGAGGAGTGGCAGCAAGCTGTCTTAGCAATCAAGCCTTGCTCTGGCTAGTCCCATCTCCCTCATGCTTCCTAAACCCACATCTCCTCGGTCCCTGGTCTTTGAGTTCTGCTCATTTGATACTTCAGCTGCTCTGTTAGAATGTATCACCTCACTCTGATTATGGATGAACACATATTATGGCATCTCACCCTTATCCTGGCATCCATATTTACCTGGTTTTTATGTTTTAGCTACTTTCCTGATACTAAATACCACAATGGAAGAAAGAGGCTTTGGAGACCATCAGAATGGGGTTTTCCTCTTGGCATTTATAATTTGTGTGGCTTTGAGAAAGATCAAACCTCTCTAAGCCTCTTTTCAGATACTATTCCCTCTGAAGGTTCTTGTGAGAATTAAATAAGATAAAAATTGCAAAGCACCTAGCATATAGTACAACCACTGAGCAGTACCATTTTAGTGACTATCTGTATACGCTGTTTGTAGCCAGACCTGGGCAAGCTCACCTCGTGTGAAGTGTGTCTACTTATTTGTAGTGTGTCAAGAACTCTGAAAAGTTCTGAAGCTATTAACAGTAAGGTATTCAAGGTCTTTGTCCTAGATGAGCTCTTAAATTTTGAAGAAATAGGTACACAAATTATTATACTAAGCTATCAGATCTTATAAGTTCTACTACAGTAGAAATAAAGGCATGGTGCTCTGTGAATACAGGATTAAGAAGACTGTAGCATGCACTCAGCAGAGAGGAATAAATCCCAAGTCACAATTCCAAATAACCAATTGAATACATGGCTTTTACCCTCTCTGGGCACCAGAATTTCAATGGGAAAAGACCGATCAGCACAAGCACACTTACCCACAATGAACTACAAAAGACAAAGTAACCTCCACAATCTCCTGATTGTGTATCAGTTAGGGTTTGGTCAGAAAAGCAGAAATCACTTAGGTATTTCAAACAGGAAGATTCTAATCTGGGAAACTGGGTACTTGTAAGATCACTGAAAGAACTGGTGAAAGGAGGGCCAGAGACCACTGCTAGATATCAAGGATGCTGCTGTTTTCAATGGAATTGAGAAATTGCAGGAACACCAAGAAAGTGCTGGCAATGATCACATCAACAAGCTGGATGTTTGGCAGAAGATGTCTCTGGGGTTGCCATAAAATCTCACATCTGCCAAACCCTATGCAACTGCCCACTGCTGCTGGAAGAAAAATAGTGAGAGTTCTGCTCCTGCTAAGCCTTCCAAATCTCATGGGATTGCCTATGTGAAAGACTTGCTAACTCAAGAGGGACTGCCCCATCAGGGTTACTTAATGCCTAGAGACAGCAAACAAATTGCCTATGAGTGTGCCTTTCATCTGCAAACCCACCCATACAGAGCACTACCCTAACCACCTTCATTACCAGACTCTCACATTTGGGGCCACTATCCACCTGCCCTGTTAACTCCTGGCCCATATACTAAGCATGGAAGGACAGCCCCTAGACCCTGGAGCCTACTGAAATTATCCAAACCTAAACCTACTTACCCTGCCTCGCATGTTCCTATCCACAGAAACCACAACAAGGGTTCTTGTTCACTTTTTATCCCCTCCCTCTGCTTCCTGACCAACCCTGGTGCTTCCCATGTGACCTCCCATGTCATGGCAAGCCCCCTCCTCTTGGGATCTATAAATATAACTATTTATTCAATGGCAACCTATTCCTGATCTGTTTGCCTCACCATACCTGCATAATTTTTAAAAACAGCTCTCTGCTGTGGCCAGGGAGTGCAGTGGAGGATGGCCCAGGTGCTTGGGCCCTGCACCCCATGGGAGACCAGGAAAAGCACCTGGCTCCTGGCTCCTGCCATCGGATCAGCGCGGTGCGCCGGCCGCAGTGCGCCGGCCGCGGCAGCCATTGGAGGGTGAACCAACGGCAAAGGAAGACCTTTCTCTCTGTCTCTCTCTCGCACTGTCCACTCTGCCTGTCAAAAAAAAAAAAATTAACCTTTTAATATAGTGCTTCTCGTCAAAGAAATTTAATCTGGAATTTGCTGGCAGACAACTGTGTTAGAAGGGAAAAGGAAACATAGTGTTGAGTTCCTGAGAGACAATCCAGCATCATGAGCTGGCGGTAACTCTCATTTAGTGCAGCTAAATCAATAGTTCCTGTGCAGGGTCCATTTGAACAGCTTTTATTTTACTGTCCTTGTGACTGTTTTTGAAGTTTCAAAAAATTATTTACTTATTTAATTTGAAAAGCAGAGAGACAGAGACAGACAGAAAGAGATCTTCTATCTGCTAATTCACTTAGCTCCCTAAATGCCCACAACAGCTGAGGTTGGTCCAGGACAGAGCCAGGAATCCGGCACTCCATCTGGATCTCCTGCATGAGTAGCAGGGACCCAAGCACTTGAACCATCATCCTCTATCTCCCAGGGTTCACATTAACAGGAGAGTGGAATCAGAAACAGAGTCAGGGCTTGAACCCAGACACTCTGATATGGGATATGGGAGTCCCAAGTGATGTCTTAACGGCTGCACCAAACACCTGCCCCAAGTTTAAAAACTGATTACTCATTCTCAAAGTCAGCCTTTAAGTATCCATTGGTGATCTCCATAGAAGGTGTTCTGGCCTCCCTTGGCTATGACAGTTTCTCAACACAAAAATGGGAAAGTTTTCTTTGTGGAAGAATTGTGTCTTGCACATGGTTTGCCACACATGTCACTTGCTAACCAAGGTGGCTGTGTACTGATTCAGCTCCCTAGTGACCTCTATACTCTGTTCTCTCTCTAGCCAAACTACAGCCATGCAAGAGAAACTTAGAAACCTTTTGGCAGGAAAAGGCACTTCCTGCTTACAGTATGAATTGAAAATGGATCGCTAGTAACCCAACAACTTCCTGTGCACTGTCTTTAAACTTTCCCCCTCCCAGTGGGGCTTTAGTCTTTAATCACCTCCTCTAGCCTGAGAGCCCTGACCCTGGCATGGGGAGCTCAGCAGCTGGAGGGATTGCAGATACAAACACACAGGTCAGCCACCGATTTACAAAGAACTGCAATTATGGAAGGGTGTTTTAAAAGCTCTTCAGGGAGAGATAGGACTCCTAGCTTGTATTTCAGTTAAAAGTCAATCTCCCCTGACACGGACGCCATTAACAATCTCTGTACAACCCCGTTAAGCATACTGATCCTATAGGGAGCAAGAGTTCAAAAGAAGCTTTGGACTTTTAAATTCATCTATTTAAAAGAAACTTACTGCTTCCTCTTCCTCTTTGTCTTCTCTTCCACCTTAGAACATTCTAGCCACTTGTGGTGGCTGAAAACTGGGCATCTTCCCTAAGCAAAGGGAGTGCAGAGAGTCACAGCAAGTGTCAGAGTCTGATCAGGAAGAAAGAGGCCACCCTGGGCAGAGGGAACTGTATCCAGTGGTGGATATTGGAGCCATTGGGGGTGAGAAGACCATTAGTAAAGGATGCCAGCCACAGGGAAGAGGGAGGAAGTGTCCCCCTCAGAAGTGCCTGGCATCTGCTGCTAGAGCTCACAAAGCCGAAGGCAGCTTCTATGCAGGAAGAAGCAGTCTAGTGTAGGGTGTCAGGTCCTGAACCAGAAAGGAGGACATCTCTGTGGGAGGTAGGCAGATGGCATGGGGTATCTAGACCAAGTTGAATAAGGGCAGCAGTGATGAGAGATCAGTTAGGTGAAGGGGACTGATTGCATCAGCACATGCATTAAGGATAATAGATGCTGGGGTTACCACTTTTAACAAGGGAGTAACAAATATAGAGAGGGAGGGGAAAAAAAGAGAGGGAGGAAACAAGACTAAACTTTAAACAATTTGGACTAGGATTACAGGTCTCTGTGAAAACTCATAATCCATAATCTTCAGTGTACATGCATGTGGGAGCGGATGTACATAGTGATGTAGTTACGCACCTCATAATGACGTTTTGGTCAAAAGGGGACCACATAAGGTTATATCACATAGTGACTGTTGCCATCTTAGTTTATGTAAGTATGCTTTATGATGTTCACACAATCAAGACGTTGGCTGACATCTCATTTCTTAGGACATGCTCCCATCATTAAGTAACACATGACTTGTGTGTGTGTGTGTGTGTGTGTGTTCATGTTTTCAATATCTGTCCACTAACAGGCCCTGAAAGCAAGGGCAATGAGTAAATCTAGCATCAAATATTATCTTCGCAGCATCATTCTCTACTTAAAAGAACCAAGATTGGAAAATTGCTGATTCTAGGGCTGGGATAAGGAAAGGCTTAGTGAATCTTGGTCATTTTCTAAGTCATAAAGTAAGAAATATGATGATATCTCAAAAGGACACAGAAGTCAGTCAGTTTAAATCTGGGATGTTGTAAATAAAAATGCAGACATCATAATTTAAAAATGACAGTAATGAATGAATTCTTATTGAATACAGTAAGAAACCTTAGTCCCAAACAGATATGAAGGCATGCATGAACACATTGAGATACTGATTTGAAAGAGAATGTCTACATTTTCCCAGGGTTTATTCCCCAAATAATTACCACAAAAGAACAAAGAGTGACTTTCCAGTTGAGGAGATGGACATGTAGCACCAAAATTAAATGTTCAGAGTGAACACCATCATTGCTGTGATAAACCCCCACCTGATATCATACAATAAAAATACCATCAATCCTGTGATATTCCTGCTAAATAGGTACAACTTGAATCTAATGAAGAAATATCATAAAACACAAGTTGAGGTGCATGCTACATGATAATTTATCTGTAATCTTCAAAAACAAAATCAAAGTCAGAAAAGTCAGGAGACTGTAGGTGAACTGTTCCAGTTTGGAGGAGATTCTTTACTCTCTGTAGCCTTGACAACTAAATGGAATGTGTGATTCTGGACTTACTCTTTTGTTTTGAGAATATTATTGAAATAACTGGAGTATTTGGATTAGATGATAATGATACCTCAAAGTTAATTTCCTGAAACTGATAACTATATTGTGAGTAGGAAGGCAAATGTTCTTGTTTGTGTATATTACAAACTCAAGTTTCTGGCTGTGATGGAACATATGGAGGCATCATTTCAAACTGTTTAGGAAATAATGAGTAGCAAGCTTTATGTAAATTTGAGATAGTTTTAGAGGCAATCTTAAACTATATCTACTTATAGAATAGTTTTACATGTAAAAAAAAGCTGTAAATAGTGCAGTTTCCATATACTGCACACCCAGTTATCCTATCATCGACATCTAACATTATGAGTATGGTGTATTTCTCATAATTAATGAGCCAGTATCACCACATTGTTATTAAGTAAAGTCTATAGCTTATTCCTACTTCCCTGGTTTATAATCTGTTTTTTTTTTTTTATTTTCTATTTGAAGATTCCATGCAGGATGTCCTGGCACATGCACATTAAACATCATTCTCTTAGGCTCCTCTTGTTTGTGACAGTTTCTCAACACAGAAATGGATAGATATTTCTTGTGGAAGATTAAAGCCCATGAGAGTATTACAGGCATGGAAAGCCAAAACACTCTGGCAAAAAAAAAAAAAAAAAAAAAAAAAAAAAAAAAAAAAAAACAAACCACCACCTAAATAAAAGATCTCCACAAGTGAGATCCCAGTGGAAAGAACAGGTCATCAAAGAAGGAGGTACCTTTCTCTGAAGGGAGGAGAGAACTTCCACTTTGACTACGACCTTGTCTAAATATCAGAATCGGTGAACTCAAAAGGCTTCCATAGCCTTGGCAACTCATGACAAGAGCCTAGGGTGATTACTGATGCCATAAACAAGAGTGTCAATTTGTTAAGCCAACAACAGGAGTCACTGTGCACTTACTCCTCATGTAGGATCTCTGTCCTTAATGTGCTGTACATTGTGATTTAATGCTATAACTAGTACTCAAACAATATTTTTCACTTTGTGTTACTATGTGGGTGCAAACTGTTGAAATCTTTACTTAATATATGCTAAACTGATCTTCTGTATATAAAGATAATTGAAAATGAATCTTGATGTGAATGGAAGGGAGTAGGGAGAGGGAAAGGGGAGGGTTGTGGGTGGGAGGGAAGTTATGGGGGGGAGCCATTGTAATTCATAAGCTGTACTTTGGAAATTTATATTCATTAAATAAAAGTTAAAAAAAAAAAAACTACTGACCCTTCAACCCAACAGGCTCGATGGGTTAATTACTATGTCTGGGCACATCTCCGTCTCCATAATCACCCTTTGTTCTGTCACTTATCAGATTCTTCTCCTTAGGAATATCTCTCTCCATCCAGAGGGGTGCCTATCTGCTTTGATGGAGGCCCTCCCCCATAAAAAAAAAAAAGAATTAGCATTGTTAAATTTTCCATTCCACCTAAAGCAATCAATAGATTCAATGCAATCCCTATTAAAATATAAATGACATTCTTTACCGAATTAGACATAACAATCCTAAAATTTATATGGAATCATAAAAGACTCATAGAAGCAGAAGAGATCGGGGTGGGGGGATCTATCTGAAAGCATCAAAGTATCTGTTTTCAAAGCATGCTACAAAACTATAGTAACTGAAACAGTATGGTATTGGCATAAAAACCAACACAGAAATCAGTGGAAAAAGATAAAGAACCCAAATATGAATGCACATACATACAGCCAACTGTTTTCTGACAAAGGTACCAAGAACATACATTGGAGAAATCAGTTTTTCAACAAATTATGTTGGCAAACATATGTAAAAGAATGAAATTAGATACCTACCTCTATATATAAAAAAGCAACTCAAGATGGATAAAAGACTTGTATGTAAAACTTGAAGCTATGAAATCTCTAGACAAAAATTTAGGGGAAACATTTTAAGATACTGGTATAGGTAATGAATTTTTAGAGAACAGCCCAAAAGCTCGGACAAAAAAGTAAAACCAGACAAATGGGATTATATCAAACTCAGAAGATTGCGCACAGCAAAGGAAACAGTCAATAGTGTGAAGAGATATCCAGTGGAAAGGGGGAAAATATTTGCGAACTACTTATCAGAGAAAGGATTAGTATCGAGGATTATCAGCAACTCAGAGCCTTAACAACAAAAAGCAACAAATCCAGTTGAGATTTGGGACTAGGGTCTGAATAGACATATCTCAATAGAAATACAATGGCTAAAAAATATGTGAAAAAATATTCAATATCACTAGCCATCAGGGAAACGCAGATCAAAATAATTCTCAGATATCACCTCACCCATGTTAGAAAGGCTATTATCAAAAAGAAAGAAAATAATTAATATTGGTGAAGATATGGAGAAATGAGAACTCTAGTACACTGCTGGTGGGAATATAAATTAGTGCAGCCACCGTGGAGGACAGAGTTCTTTAAAAACTAAAATTGAAGTGCCATATAATCCAGCAGTCCCACAAAAAATATAAAATCATTGAATCAAAGACACTTGCTCTGCGATGTTTACCACAGCGCTTTTCATAATAGCCAAGATATGCGATCAATCAATGTTTCAAAATCCTAAACAGATTGTGTGAGTTAAAGTGTTTGTATTCCCATTTATATGTATATAGGCTTTGACTAGCATACTCAGTAGTGTATGAAAATTCCTAGGGACAAGAACAGACATATATATATATATATATTATATACATATATATATATACACACACACACATACCAGATATGGAATTTTATTATAAAACCATAGTAATTTAAAGAGTGTCTAGGATTACTGCTTACATAGTTAACTACACATTAAGAAATGGCAACCAAAATACAAACTAGTAAATTAAAAAAAAACTCAACTGGGCAGAAGGAACATAAGGATGTAAGTACAGGCAGAAAGGGGAGCACTAAAAGAGAATTAGTTATGATATATACTGGAGATGGATGCAACTTGGTGGTTATTTTGAATTTGGGAGATGAAAGATAAGAAGTCATCCAAGATATAGGTGTCCTTATCTTAGGTTACCAAGTGAGTGGTAAAGACACTGACTATGGTTCAAAGGTTGGGAACACAATTGGAAGACAACATAGTGGTAGGGAGGAAAAAAAATCAGTTTGATTTCAGACATTTCATCACAAAGTGGTTTCAAGCCATTCACAGCAAGAGTAGACTTCATGGGAGAAATTTGGGCTAAAAACTTAGATGCTGGGTATATTAGTAATGAGCTGAGTGCACCCTTAAAAGATGTAGAATAAACAGTGAAATACATTTAAAGGTACCCCAACATTTAAAAGGAAGAAGTACCAATAAAGGGAGTGAAGGAGGAGTAGCTAAAGAGGAAGAGAGAACTGAATGAAGTGGTGTAACTGGACTCAAGGAAAAGAGTTTAAAAGATAGTTCTAATCACAAATCGAAGTTTGTCTACCAGAAAACACATGGAGAACACATCTCTGAAGCGGTCCAAGGAGACATGGGGAGAGGGTTTACTTGCAGCGTGCTCAGATCTGGATGAAGACTTCTCCAATTCTTTATTCATGCTGGGATTTATATAGCTAAAAATAGCAGAAAGCATTAGCTTTCCTAGAATTGAAGGAAGGATTAATATCAGACATTATTTCAGCTAATGCAGAGTAGGCTTGGAAGAAGGAGATTGGAGTCCAGAGGCTTTCTCGGGCCTCATAACATTTCTCATTGCTCTCTATGTGGTGACTCTTCCAGTATCAAATATAACCAGACAATGTTGATGCTACTTAAAATTGTCATCTGTTTATGAGTTTGTAGCCAAAAAGACCAACGTATAGTGAGACGCCTTTCCATGCTGGATGCATGCACATACTGATGTGTTCTTGGCAGAGACATTCTGATTCATACAGCCTGTTGTAATTTTCCTCTTATGTTCTCACTCTGTGGGTTTTGCTCAAAAATAGCTGTCTCATTCCTTGGAATTATATACTAAGACTGTCTCTCTGTGCTATATTTTTTCATCACCAAAAGTGATTATTTCATGCTGTATTGTTTCCAAAGTACTTGCATATTCAATATGTTGTCTTCGACCTTGCAACAACCCTTGAAGTAGAAGAGTCAGTTGTTAATATTATCTTCACTTTATGGATGAGAAAACCAAAGCTCAAAAATCAAATGTCTTACTGAAATTCAGACAGTTACTATTTGGAATAATAATAATAAAAGCTAATAAATAGATGTATTTACTGTGTGCTTGCCCTTTTCTATGTAGTCTACATATTAATTTATGCTATAACTCATTTAATTGTTACAATAATCCTGCAAGGGAGTGAGGGTGGGCAAAAGTTCAGGTATAGATAAGTGACTTGTCCAAACTAATAAGTGAGGATTCAAACTCAACTAGTTTGATTTCTATACTAGCTATTTTGCCCTCAAATCTCACTTGCAATTAAACCATGGTATTTTCTATATTGTGTGGTCCTGAGTTTAATGTAGCAATAAAGCATTTCCTCTGGCACTTGCTGCTCGAGTTAACGCACTTTACCTCATTCCTCAAAAGTCACTTCAAATTCCACTTTTCCATTTTCCAATATACATTAAATCTCATAAAAGAGTAATGGGATAGGCAGTGCAGACCATATTGCAGTATCTAATTTTTAAAACCATTTCTGTCCCATCAGAAGTTCAGCATCATTCAAAGAATTTGAAATTGCTTGAGATGTGGTATGTGCGTTTCCCTGGTATTATTTCAGATGCGGGGGGGGAGGGGGGAGGTCTGTTTCCTCAGTATTATTTGAGATGCAGTGTGTGTGTGCGTGTGAGTCTGTTTCCTTGGTATTATTTGTTGATTTCCAGAGTGTAAATACTCCCACCATAACTTACTTCCAGCTATCAAAATTAATTCCCTCCCCACCTTGCAAAATTTTTGTAAATTTAATAACCAGCTCTCATTCTGTCCCAGTGCTTTCTATTTAACACACTTAAAACTCCTGACAACAATTGTGTAGGGAAGATTCTGTTTATTAGCCACATTTTACAGAGGAGGAACAAGTACAAATACACTAATGTAACTTTCCCAAAACCCATTGCGAGGCAGCAGAGTAAGGATTTGGACATGGACGTAGGGTTCCAGAGTCCCTGACACACTATCTGGCTAGCCTCTCAAACACTGGCTTGACCTTTCAGTTTCCTCAGTGTCTCTAAAAGTATCAGGAAAACCATGAATTGCTTCCTACATTCTCTTCCTGATTGTCCAGCCTTCTGTCTCTCCATTCCACCTAATGTGCTACTGACAAACTGTCTCTCTAAAGAAAAGAGCTGATCATATTCTCCCTTCTGAATACCTTCAAAGGGTCTGCTATTTACATAGGAGAGAATAGAGACTCCTTACCTTTGGTACTCACATCCTCTATGGTCAGCACTAAATGTCTTGTCTTGTCTTCATTACAGCTCCCCTGAAACTCTTGTCCACTTCAAATTAATTGCAATTGCACAAATAGGCCACATATTCTCTTACTTCCATCTAATGTTAATCTCTGCAGCTGTTGAAGTCCTACCATCTTTCAAAGTTGTATACAAATGTCACTCTTGCTGTAAGGTCTTCCCACATGTCCCCGTTGCAATAAATTTGTTTTCTGCTTCCCTGTTGCTCCACTATATTTGACTTATAATACCTCTATTATAGCACTTACAACAATCTGGTTTTTATTTCAGTTGTATTTTTGCAGTGTGGGAAATGTGTCTCCCCTACTATAGAAGACGTCTTGGAGCGTAAGGGCCATGATCCTTTTCTGTGTTCATCACAGAATCCAGGACAGTATTTTGCTATGAGCAGGAGTTTAGTAAATAAATGAATTTTTACTAGTTCATGTTAAAGAAAATCTGAGTTTGGTGTTAACTGAATAGTTACTCTCTTCTTTCTTAGCTTATTGTCCACTATCTATCCTAGGTCATTCCCTGAAAATAAGAGTGCCGATCCCTTAGTCAAACAGGGAAGCAAGGGGGTTGGGTAGGAAGGGCAATTTCCAACTAGGAGAGTCAGTGAGGGAAAAACATCAGACTTTTGCATCGAGCCACAAGGGTATGCAGTCTTGGGAGATCAACACTGTGAAAATTCCTATCAGTTCATGGTCCTTGTGCTATCCTCTAATCCTGATGAGGATGATGCCTTCCACCGAAATCCCTCCCTGTGTCACAGACATAAACATCTCGAGGTATGCAAATCCATCCTGGAAGGTGAGATTTTGTGCCTCATGAACACAAAACTCAAAACATCTTTTTCCTTCCTACTCCCTACTGCAACCTCTCCTTTGTCTCTGTTGTCTCATTTAAAGTCTTCAAAAAGACAATACCGCCACTTGTTCACCCTCCTACCCTGGTTTCCTGATTACTTGCAAAGTCTATAGTTGCTACCTCTACATTAAATGAGTAGCATTGAGGTAGTGTCTTAAAGGACTCTAGAGGATGATCAATGTGAGTTTCTGGGACTAGATAAAGCAGAAAAACAAAAACAACATTTTTAATTTTATTGTGTGCACTTCAATCCTCAGCTGACATCTCCCTACATTAAGACAGAACAGGGTATTCTCCATAGTTGGACTATTCACATTTGGGGCTGGATAACTGTCTGGAGTGGGGTCAATACATTATAGGATATTTAGTGGCATTCCTCACCTTACACAGTAGATATGAGTAACTCCTTTTCCTTGCTTGTAACAACCAAAATGTCTTCACATATTGTCAAATGTCCCTTGGGTGACTCTTTTTCAAATTAGCCTGAATTTCTTTGTAGAAAATAGTTTTGGAAGGATTGTATTTTATGGAATGATGTAGTCAATTCAATCCACACAAGAAAATCCCCCAAAGGGTCAATAAGGCCTGAGGGGTATGCATATGTATATCGTCAAGTGTCCATTGAACTTCAACTACACACACACACACACACACACTCACCTCTCACACTCACACAAACTGCCCACATACATGTACACACATGTACACATGGGAATACATGCTTATACTCACATTCATTCAGTCACAGGTACACATGTGTGCACATTCATACACATGTGCACACACATACTCTCACGAGGTGTATGCACACATACACACTCACACTCATGTTCCTACGCACAAAAAGTTTTGCCAGATTCTCCTTCCTGTTTTGAAAGACTTAATATGTGTTTCTCAATGAAAATATCTTGTCAATGAACACTAGATAGTACTACCAAATTGTTCACCAAAGTCCCAGTAACTTGCTTTTCTGTAAAATGCAGCAGCACAAGTTTATATTATATTGGTGTTCAGAATGTTTCTTTATGAAGCTTTTTCCTTGGTGTTAAATGGCCTAATGTACCATATGTTTCTTAATAAAAAGCCATGTAAAAAACTACATTAATAAACTGAACTCAAAGAAAAGCTGCCCCAAGACGGCTCTAACTAAGCCTTTTTATAGGCTTGCCAACAATTTCAAGATTGTTTTAATGAAAAAAATTTATGTTCCTGTCTTCATGGACCACAGCACACCAGTTTCCCTCCTACCTCTACCTCATTCACCCCCACCCCACCCCCAAGGCCCAGCCAATTCTCCAGTGCCCTACAGAAAGGGTCACTCATATCTTGGCAAGAAGTTCACTGAAAGGACTGAGCTCTGTGGAAGTCCCTGCACACACACACACACACACACACACACTCACACACAGAGAGAGAGAAGCACACCCAAACACAGCTCAGCATCCACTTGCAAGTCCTTGCCTACTAACACTTCCAGGTTTAACACTGCCACCCCCCTGCCCAAAATATCCTCCTCTGGGGCTACTCTGTATAGGATAGGCAGAGAAGACGAGACTTTGAGAGAAAATTTCTTTGGAGTCCAGCCTAAGGGACTTTAAGCATGTTCCCACATTTAGTGTTTCTCCATGTGTTGGAGGAGAAAGAATGTGATCTTCAGACCAACAGTTTCATTTTATTTTGTAATAGCTTGTTTATGTGCTTTCATCAGCTACTGGATAATAAATTCCTTGGGACTGTATTTTGTTGATCATGCATGGTGCTCAGCATACCTAGCTTTTCAATACACCCATATATATACATATATACTGTATATACATTTATCTATGATTACTTCCAAGTTCAATTTAAGCCACATGCTAGTTATGTTAATAACAAATATTGTGTGATTAAACAAATGAATGGCAAAAGCATGTCAAATAGCTGCTGGGTGTAACCAATTCATGAAATTAGTGTGTGTGTGTGTGCGTGTGCGCAAATTGTTGAAATCTTTATTTAGTATAGAGTTGGTCTTTTGTGTACAAAGTTAATTGAAAATGAATTTTAATAGAGAATGGGACTGGGAATGGGAGAGGGAATTTAATTTTTAAAAATTAAATTAAAAAATAAATAGATGATAGTCACAGCTTCAAGTCACAGGTTTAGTCCATTTGTGCTGCTATAACAAAATACTGGAGACCAGGTAACTTATAAAGAACAGAAATTTATTTCTCACTTTTATAGTTCCCTCCATTGCTTTTATGAGGCACTAATCTCACCCATAAGGCTTCTACTCTCATGGCCTAATCGCCTCCTCAAGTCCCCATCCCTTAATCCTGCTTGTGTATTGGGGATTAAGATTCCAGATGCATTTAAGAGAAGGCACAAATATTCCAGCCACAGCAACTACATTTTTATTGTTATTATTAATGCTAGCTATGTGCACTTGAGGCAATTTACCCTCTGAGTCTATGTTTTTTGATCCATAAAATGTATCATAATGCTTGTTTTCTTAACTAGATTATGATTAAGAAGCCATGGTAGGTGCTCAATAAAGGCTGATTTTTCTGGTTCTCCTTTTACAGTGGAAGCAGTGACTACTTTTTGTCTTCCACCTACTGGAACACAGACCACTGCAGCCCCTTTGTTCTACACATGATATAACACTGCCACAGTCTTTCAAAGGGGAGGTGAGATTCCAAAGCACCTTCCACTTCTCCTTCCTTATAGAGAGCACAGTGAAGGAAGCAATCTGGCTGGGAAGACAGAGTGGCCAAATTTGTGGCAATGTCTATTGGTCACATGCTTATTATGTTCTATTTCAGGGGTTTTTTGTTTGTTTATTTTATTTTTTTATTTATTTTATTTTTTTGACAGGCAGAGTGGACAGTGAGAGAGAGAGACAGAGAGAAAGGTCTTCCTTTGCCGTTGGTTCACCCTCCAATGGCTGCCGCGGCCAGCGCACCATGCTGATCTGAAGCCAGAAGCCAGATGCTTCTCCTGGTCTCCCATGTGGGTGCAGGGCCCATGCACTTGGGCCATCCTCCACTGCATTCCCTGGCCACAACAGAGAGCTGGCCTGGAAGAGGGGCAACCGGGACAGAATCCGGCGCCCCGGCCGGGACTAGAACCTGGTGTGCCGGCGCCGCAAGGCGGAGGATTAGCCTAGTGAGCCACGGTGCCAGCCTGTTTGTTTAAAAAAATGTTTTTTGAGAGGTAGAGAGAGGGAGATAGACACACTAGTAGGCATACAGAGAAAACTCTCATCTGCTGGTTCATTCCCCAAATGCCCACAACAGCCAATTCTAGGCCAAGTCAAAGCCAGGAGCCCAGCACTCAATGCAGGTCTCCCATATGGATGACAGGAACCCGATTACTTGAGTCATCACTACTGCTTCTAAGAATGCACATTAGTAGGAAGCTGGCACAGTTACTCTGATGTAGGATGCAGAGCATCCCAAGCAGCCTCTTAACCTCCACACAAAATGGCTGTCCCTTTTGCTGTGTTTTTAGTTTGGTCTCAAACATTTATTTTTGTCTACGGCTACTTGATTCCACAGAGCTAATGAGAAAACGATAGGCTTCCTAGTCTTGCAAAGACAGCAGGCTACTGTTTAAGCCTCGGGATAGTAGCGTTATCAGGGGAGGTGAATTTTTCTCAGGTGTATGTGGGGGGGGGGGGGTGAAAGTTGAGACACTGGTCTATTGTTGAGCATGGCATCTCTTCCCGCTGGAATTATATCCCTAACGAACTCTGGGTTTCTTTGCTTTTTTTTTTTTTTTTCTCATTCTTGGTAGATTTTTTATTTTAGGTATTTTTAAATATTTACATCTCTTACAGGTTGTTATATAGAAAAAAAGAATAGATGTATTCCTGTGTGGTCATACAGTGTCAGGACAATGGATAACAGTCACAAAGATGAAATTCTGGTTGTACAGAGAAAGAACGTTCCCGTGATTAGAAGGCTGTAACAAAAGAAGCTGGCTAAAAATCAAGGAGCTCACCAATACCTGGAAACATACAAGCAGATATCAGATAACTTGATCAGACATGCCATAGAACAAATTCTCACCTTGAGTGGGGAGTTGAATCTGATGACATGTAACAAAATTGAAGATTCTTTAACTCTACAATTATATAAAGTTCTCATTTCTGACTTTACATGTCTACTCAAGCTGTATGAAATTTTTGTACTTTGTTCTGTGATCAGGCCTAATGAACCGAGAATCTATCTATCTCCTGTCTCAACAGATACCACCTGGCTGGGCTGGAAAATGCCCCTCAGTCAAGGGTTCATTATGGCACAGGCCTTCTCCTAGCCCCCTTGTCTTACCTGGCCAATTTTACTTTTTCATCTTCTTCCTTTATCATCAGACTAGTTTTCTACCCTCTCTGGTTTTCATCTACAAGAAAGATTATGACCCCTGACTTCTCTTGACTCCTGGTCAATGCACGTGCCCTGACGTTGTCTGCTTGATGTCTAAAGATCTGCTTTGCCTCAATTTATATTTGCAACCAATTCTTAACTATGTGAAAATTCACTCTGATATTTAAGTGAGTGTGCTCTGGATTCTCCTGCATTCAAGTCCCGTTTCATGCTAACAGGCACACTTTGGATAAGTCACTCAACTCCTTTATGCTTTGCTTTTCTCAACCATTACACAAAATAGTTACAGTGCCTATATGGAATTGGCACGTGGTTTGTGCCCAGCTAATGTTTCTACAACTATGGCATGAAGACCCTAGTTCAGCTTATCTTCCCAGGTCCCAGCTTCCTAACTATCCTTGATGTGGTGACACATTAACCCCTAACCCAATATAAAATCTTAGTTCAGGCTACTCTTGATCAATAGAATGGATATGTTCCAGTTATGTTGATTATAAACACCTTTCCATAAAGTGAGTCATTTTGCCTATTAAGCTGCATTACGAAATTGAGAACACAATTCTCTTAAAAACATTTTGGATCTTGAATATAATGAGATTGACTCAGGATTCAGAAAATATTTTAAGATATAAGAAATGATAACTTACCAGTTAAATATTACTCATATTCAAAACAATTGTTCTAACCACACGTCTTTTGCTTGAGACAGCAAGAACAAACTTAGCCCTTAGTTTCCATCCATGTGTGAGGAAAACCCCTCTAAAATGAATATATGAACAAGTTCATGAATTTGTGAGTATAGAAGCCTCTCCAGCAAAGACAGATCATGCTTCAGTGTTGCAAAAAAACTACTCACTACTATGTTTAGCATTATTATTCTGTTTCAGGACAGCCAACTTAAAGAGAACCAGAGGGCCATGGAAATGTTTTTCATGAAACAGGCACAGTGCATTTTTGTTATCCATTGGCTGTTTCCTGAAAATACCCATCAATCTAAAATTTTCCAGACTCCTTAAAGCAGGATTTGAATCAAACTTAACTCCATACCAATAATCAAATAGAACTGAACTCAAATGTTAATGTTTTACTAAGTCATGAACTGAACCAACTTTTGGTAGAGAGGGAGAGAAAAGAAACTACTAAACCAGTTTGATTTAAAGCCAAAACTGTATGTTTTATGAAATGATTCAATTGGAACAAAATCAGATCAAAACACTACTTGAACTGATTTAAACTAAGCAACTACATTTTTATTTCTTTCTAATTGTATCCCAGGCTACTAATAAGGCTTACTTTAATGCATATGATATTTATTTATTTAATGCATATGATATTTTATTTATATATATTTTATATATATTTACATTGAACAAATGTTTTCCTCTGTGTCAATTTTCTTCTTAAAACAAAAGGGGTACTGATCCCTACCAATGTCAATAGAGTTACTGGGATGATTAAATTAAACAAGCAAGCAATTCCATCTCATCCTCTTCATCATCTGATCTAAACTACATCCAGCACACAAGAGGTCAACTTGACATATTAAGTCCTCCATTATGCTCACTGGCCACGAGAGGGCAGCAAAAAGGTAGAAACCCTTGCTGGAACTGACTGTGGAATTTGTCCTATTTATGAGGAGATGCACTGAGGGCTTACTATGTGCCAAATGCTGTTCCAAGCACCTTGCATCCATTAACATATTTACACCTTCAAGGAACACAATGAAGTGAGATCTGTTATTATTTACACAGTGCTGATGAGGAAACCAAGGCAAAGGGAAGCAAAGAAATTTGTCCAAGGTCACACAACTAGCCAGTGGCAAAGCCAGGATTTGAACGCAGGCAACAGACCCCCTTCTGTTAATTTTCCACTATCTATTTCCATATACTTGTGTTGGAGGCTGCTAACATGAGAGAGGTTCAGATCTTGGCCTTGTTCATAGACACGGGTGGAACAATGCCCCAAGATGACCCACAAAGTAGGCCCACATTTTAGGACCCAGAGTGAATGAAGGCAAACAAAACTCAAGCTAGAGGAGCAAGATGTGGTCGTCAGTGGGTGAGGGGATCATTTCAGGCTCAAACTAGGGAAGGGGGAGGAGATGGGACTCAAGCACAAGCGTAGAAAAATGATCAGGACAGTCGCCCTTGACAAAAGTTATTATTTTCATGGTTGCTGAGGCCAACTGGCCTATCCTCTGAAGCTGTAATATGTACTCAGCCTTAAAGAGCCAATACTAGCAAGACAACAGGGAGCTGATTCTGTTCCATCTTCACAGCAATTTCCATCTCCTATTTTTCTGGTTTATTTTTAAAAATGAAAACAAAAACCTGTCATGCGATCATCACAGCTAAGCCTCTCAAAGTGAGCAGTCCAGACTGAGTTCCTGACATCCTCATTTCCCACGCCCTCCCCAAGCCACTCCTGCCAGACTCCTGCCCTCCCGCCTTTGTGAAGTGAACCTCGCAAACTCACCCATGCAACTGCCAACTGCCCAACTCAAGGGCCACTGCTTCATCCTTTCAGATGTGCGGCAGTATTTGATACTGTCAGTCACTCCACGCAACTCTTCCTTGGTTTGACACTCCTCAGGCCTGGCTCTCTCCTGGCTTCTCTGAACACCGTGTTTTAGTCTGCTTACTAGTTTCTCTTTCCCGCTATCTCTTGTCAAAAATGATGCAAGTACTTCTAACTGGTCTCTACCTTCAGTCCGGACTCTCCAATCCATCCTCAACATTGCTGCAGAGTTTCTGAAAATACCAATCTGATGGTTTTCGCCCTTGCTTTAAATCACTCAATGATTCCTATTCCCTTATGTTATAGAAATAGTTTCACATGGCCTATAAGATTTCTTGCTTCTTTCCTTCTTTTCCATGTGACTCTAGCATGGTCCCCGCACATGCCCTTTTGAGTAGGCACACAACTCCTAAAGCAATCAAATTCCCATTGCTCCTCAAGCCTCTTTTCCTTTGCATCCTTCCATGTTCACCTCAGTCATCTCCTTTGCCTTCTAAAAGGACACCCCAGACCTTTTTCCTTAGACAGCAATGCTGGATTGCCCCAGGGTGCTCCAATGAACATGAGCCATTGCATAACTGTGGCTCCTTCAAAGCCATAGATCTCCCATGTGGATTCTGATCTCCTTGAGTAAAGAACCAAGTTGAATCTATCTTGATCTTCCCAACACCCAGTGGCTCATGAGAAAAATGAATTTTCTCAATAGGAAGGAAAGTAACTACCAGGAGAAAGGTGAAATTAAGATACCATGACTGGTGTATTAGTGTTTACAAAGTAGTAGATGATTTAAATTGGAATCCTGACTTTAAATCTATCCCATTGGTGTTACAGACTTCAAAGACAGGGGTGATGCTGAAGGCCGTAAAGTATAAATCATGTAAGAGTCATCATATTGATTTTATTTTGTTATCAATGAGAAGGCAGCGAGAATTTTAATGAGACCCAGCAAAGAAGGCTGAACAGTGGATTCGGTGTGAGCAGGGGTACAAGCCCAGGAAGCAGACTGTGTGACTGACTTTTTCTCCGAACCTCCCACTCACCAGGATGAGCCCTGACAATTTGACATGGAGCAGAAAATGTGCTCTGTGGGTAGGTAAGAGGGAATTTAGCATATTTGAGTAGAATCATGTGGACTAGATTTGTTTTGTTTGCTTGTCTTGCCAGAAGGAGTAGAATCTGTTCCCCTGCCTCACTCCCACCCCCTAATTCAATAGTAATTTAATAGTTGGGGAAACTGTACATACACATTTTATCCATTTGTTTGATGAAATGTCAGAGAAACACCACCAAGGCTTTAACCTGCTATACTGGCAGAGACCTGGGCTCCAGACAAGGCGAGGCAGAGAAGGCATGCAGTACCTGTGTGGTGTCCACCTACCTGCTGAATACAATTTAACTTTTTTGCCTTGGCTTTGAGAAAGTGATAGATGTGCAGTTATATTGCCCTGTTTATTCTGTGACCCTGAGATAAGATTTAGAGATGAGATTTGGGAGTGAGATGGGCTGTGAAATGGAGCAGCATACGTTTCTCTTCTATTGCTATAAGTCAGCACTATGGACTATTTCATTCCTTCCCACTAGACAACCTTCCAGCTGCCAGCATAACATGTTGATTACACACTTAAACTTGATGTTCAACATCCTGGGTTCAAATCCTCTCTCAACTTATTAGTCATATGACTTTCAGGTAAGTTGTTTTTAAATCTCCTTATGTCCTCAGAGTTCTGAATTCTAACATGGGGATAATAATACCTTCCTCCAGAGAGTTGGTCTAATGAGAAAATGCCTGTAAAATGCTTGGCACCGAGCCTGAATCAGCACTTTGTAAATGTGAGCTGTTACAATTTAAATTCTTAGTTTAAATTCTTAGAAATTGGATTGGCTTTCAAGAAGCTCCAAATGAAATAGAGCTCAGTATGCCTTCACATCTGGCCTAAAAGCAGTTGGAAACCTCAGGATAACTAGCATGACAGTAATGACAGAGCACCACATCAGTTTACAACAATGAGCAGTTGTGCTCCCTATGGCTTAAGGCAATTGCTCTCATATTCACAAGCCATTTTTTGCTACTGTCAGCATCACTGAGCCAATGTTGATTTGGATGAGAAGGCTGGGTCACTCTTAGGTTGGCTTCTATATGAATAAACTACCAACAAAATTTCAAATACCCCCTCTTCTGAGTGATAAGGTTAACAGTGGAGTTGATGGACCAGGTCATCAAGTCTGGAATCCTAAATCCAACTGTGTCCTGCATCCCAAATATCAGATAAAAGTGGAAAAGAAATTATGGGAGATTTGAGCCAACTTCCCATGTGCAAGACTAAACATAAGTTTTATTTTCAAGTTTCAGACAAAGTTCTCAGTATTGATCACTAGACAAATTCCTTCTGGATTTTCTTCTTTAAACTCAGACATACATATGATAGAAAAAATAAAGATGTTGCTTCCCCACCCACTTTCTTAAGCATAATCTCCTTTCTGTAGATATAAAGTAGATCAGTCAATAGAGGGACAGCAGCAGAGAAATGGAGCGAAGAGAGGTTAATGAAAGAGCCTTGGAACTCTTCCCAGATTTCACAATTGCAGCTCTCTTAAAGTAGTCTCTTAAGGGAAGGGTTGGAAAACCACTACAAGAGCACTTTCACTAATACAGATCACCCAAAATGAAGTGAAGAATGTATTTCAACAATGACAAACAATAACAAATATTAGCATAACTCAAACTCTCAATACTGTATGACATATACAGATGGCAAATCAGTCAGGATTCAGTTAGAGTCTCAGACCCATAGAATATACATATACACACATGTATGTCTGTGCCTACACATAAGTGTATGTATATGCATATGTGTGTGATGCATATGTCTAGGCACATGCAGGTATGTGTATATGCACGTGCACATATATGTGTGTATGCGTAGATCTGTGTATATACTTATATGAATATACATGTGTCCATGTACATTTACAATCATCTTGCAGTATTCATGAGGGATTGGTTCCAGGCCTCTTACAGATACTAAAATCCACAGGTGCTCAAATCCATTATATAAAATGACACAACGTTTGCCTATAATATATGCACATCCTCTAGTATGCTAAAAACCATCTCTAGATGATTATAATACGTAATGCAATGTAAACACGATGTAAATAGCTATTGTGCTGCATTCTTTAGGTAATAATGATGGTAAAAAAAAATGGCTTGCCATGCTCAGTACATACTCAATATTTTCAATGCCCAGTTGGTTGAACCTGCAGATGCAGAGCCTGTGCACAAGGAAGGTCTACTGTGTACCCTGTGGTTCTGCTTCTCTGAATGAATCCTGATCTCTCTCTCTCTCTCTCTCTCACTCTCACTCTCTCTCACACACACACACACGCACACCACAGAGATTTGACCTGGATCTTGAAGTCTACAGAGCAGGAAGTGAGGAAGGGAAGACGGATGGAAGGTGAAGGTGGGGGAAGCCACAAAAATGAGCTAGAGTCGCACAAGCACAGACTGAATCCTGTGTCAGTTCTTGTGATCTGGAACACGGATAGTGTGGATAGCCAGGGCATTTCCTCCTGAGCCAAACACATAAAACCTACTTGAGGGGTCAAGAAAGCTGAAAAAGGACACAGGGAACATGAGGCTGCTACAGGCTTGGCCACTTTCTCAGGCCATTGTGGGGAGTCAATAGATCAGCAACAACATGGAGAGCTTCTACCTGGCTTCTATGTCCACCCTCCAGAGCTCCCACTTCCCTCAGTGGCCCATTCCTACTGGAAACAAAAGAAAGGGGATTCTGGGAAATGTGGTTCAGCCTGGCCACGCTGTCACCTCATGGAGCCCTTCCAATAGTTATCAGACCTCTTTGCCTCCTATTTCTTTGTAACACCTCTTTGGGGGAATATATCTTCCAGTCTACAATGGTTTAAAAATTCATAGAATAAAGACTATAGCCTTCTTCATCATATCATTCACAATCTAAAAATAATCATTCATTTTGAAAAGAAGCTTGATTTTCAGAGCTCTCTGTTTCCCTAAGAAAGACCATTACAAGGATATGGCAGAAGTTAATCTGTTGTGTCAAGACCCCCTCTCTGTCCTGCACACATGTGCGTGTGTACACATGAACACACACACACACACACTAATCTAGTCCATAAATATCATTCCCCAAGTTCAAGTTTCATGTATTTTCAATATCCAGTCCATGTCATATCTTGGCAGGGATGTTCCGTGTGAGATGAATGTGCCTGTCCTCACTGTCCACCCCAAGCACCTATGGCCTCGAGATTGAGAGATCACTTTGCCTGACACCCAGTCATCTGGAAAGCATCAAAGTTGGACTGTTCAGCTGCTCTTTAAAGTTATGTGTGTCTCAGATTTGCAGTAACCACAGTGCATTGGGATACTAGAAGTAAACATTTTAATCAACTCTTTAAAGCAGAAAAAATATCTAAGGAGCAATCACTTGACAATATTAAATATTTTTGCATTATATTTTCTAATCATTCTCAAGCACTGGTAACCATAAAAGCCTTCAAAATGTGTTTATTGAGATCTGTAATCAATGCAGGATGGAATGTTCACTGTAACTCAGGCAGTCCAAGACTGATGGAACTCTGCCCCTTTGCTGGAATATAAACTTGACTCTCTCTTTAGGGCACTGAGGTAGTAAAACACAGGAGAGCTTCCTAATGGAAATGAGACTATTCTCATTAAATTAAATGAGACCATTTAATGTGGGTGAAAGTGATTTAAAATTCACACACCTCCTGCAAATATGTTCTTGATTTACTTTTTAAAGAGTAAAATGGGTTTAGTAAATATTGCCAGGTATAATAAATCATAAAACATTTAACACCGATTTGTCAAATGTAGTTTACATGAACTAGCACTTAGCGTTATTTATGCCAGAGTGAATGAAATGGCTGATATGTTCAGAGGGTTTTTAGCCAGTTAGGAAACATGCAGTGAGCAAAACATTGTTCTGGGTGGTATGTTGGTTATAGATAGTTACATGACACAACATTATCCCAAAGTGCTTACTGTCTGGATAGGGTCCTCAATCTCAATACAACGCAGAATATGAGAAGAGCTTGTCCACACCAGCTCAGTTCCAGTTAAATCAACCAATCAAATGTACTCTTTTATGATTCCACCCATCACTCCCTGCTGGCCACCATTCACTAACAAAGCCCCACCCCTCTAAAACTCTGGACCTGAATCTATCATCCCAAAACAATCTCATCTCATCTTGCACGCTGTTTCTAATGCTTTTATGTTTGCAGCACTTGATCTCTTGTGTTGGATGGCTTCACAATCTCTGGGACCAGCTCTTGGTTCCACTTTTCAAATGTAAGTGTTACTTACACTTTAGAGCTGTTGAACTTGAATCACTCTGTGTAACATTCTGATGCAATTCAATTCCTACCCTGGGACTCTACCCTAACACAAGCCAATTTGGCTAATGTCGTTACCTGATCTTCCCTGTTCTGACAACTATACAGATACATGAAGGTGCCATAGGGATCGGCATCTGTATCTTCACAAGTTAAGATAGGTCACAGAAGAAGGAAAATTTTATCAGTGGAAGTATCTTCCCCAGTGCACTGAGAAACTGAAAATCTGCCATCATAGAGGACTTTGGCAGGAGAACAGACGAGTTTTGTTGCCCAAGTGCTTCCTAAAACCATATATAATATGTTCTTCATGGGCATAGGCACTGACTTGTTGTCATGGGCAGAGCAGGATTTCAGCTATCAGTAACAAAATGTCCTGATATATGCCCCCCCAGTTATTTAATCATGGATGGGACATACATTATCTGTCATCTGTTAACTCTGAGGTCACGAACTCAAGACTGGTGATTTTGATCCAGAGGAGACTTTGTGATGACAATGGGAATTCTCGGGTAGAAGGGCCAAGTTGTAAGAGGGAGATGTTAGGTGCAGTTGTAAAGTTTGACTTGGTATGCAAACAGCAGGAGTTGCAAGGAAAAACATATCCTCTTACATGGAAGAAATGGAGATTAAGAATCTGGGCAACAGCAGGTTGTTAAATCATTTTTTCTGTTAGTGCTCCATAGCTTTTTAATAGACGTGAAGTCTTTTGAGAAGTAGCCTTCAATGATGACAACAGGTCAGCATCTGGTTGGACAGGATAAATCTGGGGGCTTAAGGTTATTTTCCACTGGAGCTATATTTAACAGTGCTGTTTTCTGGGGGGTGAAAAGACACCGGAAGTCTAGGAGTGAGGGAAACGGTGCAGAACATTAAATGGTTGGAAAAGAGGTTCCAGAATCCAAGCCAAAGGAAGTCTATTTCCCAAGGGATCCCTGGCCTTTTTGTATCAGATGAGTGCTCCACCCACCACCAGATCATTCTGCTGTTTTTCAGTTGTTTTCCTCTTGTGGAAAATGTGTAAATGATTAAACTTATGGCATACCATAGGATCTCTTCATCTCCAGGGTTACGGATCTCAACAGGAAACTACGCTAAGACCAAGCCTTGGTTATGGCCTATCCTGACTTTCTTACATGGTCTTGTCTTGAGCACACACTGTGCTCTGATCCCCCAAATTACACTGTAGCAGACAATTCTGCTGCTTGTCCACAGCTCCTTGGATCGCCTTTAACTTTGGCTATAGCTCTGCAGAATTTCTCTACCTCTCCTAGCACTGCCAGCACCCAGCCCGAGAGCATGCCTGGTTTCTTCACACTTTCTTACCAACAGGGCCTTTTCCACTGGTACAAGTGCAAGTACAGCCTGGGAGGACAGAGGAGTTGATGATTTCAGAGAAAATCCAGCTTCTAATCCTTTTCATACATATCTCTAAGAAGTATACAGAACTCAAGAGTACAATCAAACTCCATTTTCCACCTGGGTTGTTTTTCCTCAGCTGTCTCACTCTCCCCCATACCTCATATCATTTCATAGAATTACTTTCCAAATAAACTAACTGCATCCAAGTACTAGTCTCATGCTCTGATTTTAGGAGAAGCCAAACTAACATCCATAATAAGTCAGAAATCCTCCCTTTTTCTTTCCCAAATTACACACAGACACACAGACAGTAAACTTACTAGAAACTAAACTAAGATATGTAATGAGATTGCTCAAAACCAACGATGTGCAGAACATTTTTTAAAATGGCAATAAGGAGGGGAAAAGATACATTGTGTACAAACAAGAAATGAATGACATCATCTTTTCATTAGAAATTATGCACAGCGGGCTGGCGCCGCAGCTCAACAGGCTAATCCTCCACCTAGTGGTGCCGGCACACCGGGTTCTAGTCCCGGTCAGGGTGCCGGATTCTGTCCCGGTTGCTCCTCTTCCAGGCCAGCTCTCTGCTGTGGCCCGGGAAGGCAGTGGAGGATGGCCCAAGTGCTTGGGCCCTGCACCCCATGGGAGACCAGGAGAAGCACCTGGCTCCTGCCTTCGGATCAGCGCGGTGCGCCGGCCACAGCACGTCAGCCGTGGGGGCCATTGGAGGGTGAACCAACGGCAAAAGGAAGACCTTTCTCTCTGTCTCTCTCTCTGTCCACTTTGCCTGTCAAAAAAAAAAAAAAAAGAGAAAAGAAAAGAAAAGAAAAAGAAAGAAATTATGCACAGTAAAAGACGAGGAATTGATTTCTACAAATTATTTAAAGAAAAACACTCAACTAGAGTATCTTTCAAAACTGAAGGGGATACAAAGAGTTTTTCAGATGCGAAAGCTGCATGGCACGAAATGTTAAAGGAGCTCTTCTGGCAGGATAATGCTACCAGGTGGAAATTTAGATCCACACAGGAATGAAGCACCCCAGAAATGATAAAAACATGAATAATACTGTATTCATTTCCTATTGCTGCTGTAACAAGCTACCACAAACTTAGTGACCTAAAATAGCATAAATTTATAATCTTACAGTTCTGGAGATCAGAACTGTGAAACGGGTTTCGCCAGGACGACTCAAGGCCTCCATGTCTGTGTTGACGACAGTCTCAGTACTGGCATCAGCAGAGCTTGCTTGCTTTCTGGAGGCCCTGGGAGAGAAAGTTTCCTTGTGTTTCCCAGCTTCTGAAGGCTGCACAACTTGTGTGGCTTACGGCTGCCTCCATCTTTAAACCTACAGAGGCTGAGAGAGCCTTGCTGATTGTAACACAGCCTTCATCTGCGATTCTCGTGTCTGCCTCCTTTCCTATTTAAGGGCCTCTGGGATTATATTGGGTCCATCTGAGTAATTTAGGGTCCTATTTCTATTTTGAACTTAGCTAAACAGCAAACAGTTCAATCTTCAACCTTAATTCCTCTTGCTTTGTAATAGAATTCACAAGTTTAGGGGCCATTAATCTTCCTTCCACCTACCATCTGAAATGGTAGAAGTAGAAGCAATGGAAGAATAAATGAACACAGTATATAATGCCTTAAGAGAAGCAAAAATTTACAAAAAAGGCAGATAAAATGTATCTTAGAAGACATAAATATGCTGAAGAGAGGCAACATAAATTCAGAAGATACTAGATACCTGAAGAAGAATCCTTTATCAAAGGATTGTTAACAAAAGGACCCAGAAGCCAACATGAATAGACTCTCATTGGGAAAAAAAAATAGAAAAATGGAACTTCATTAAAGATTATTGCAATTGAATAAGCTCACTAGATTGTTTAAATTCATGAATTATGAAAAACAGAGAAAACTAATGGATCACTCTCAGAGGATAGTAGTTAACCATTGAAAATGATGAGTAAAAGGAAAGAGATGAGAATCTATCCTGTCTTACCTGTATGACTGGCAGACAAGGAAAAACATCTCTTTAGAAAAGCAAAAAATGAAAAAGAAATGATTAGATTAGAGAATAACTGCTTTGAAGCCCTCTAGGAATCAACGGGCACAGGTGATGAATTCGTTGGCTGCAAACACCACCAAAGGAGGGATAACCAGACTATGTGATGACAGGACCCACCATCACCCAAGGTTCCTAAAGGGCTGTACACTGCTGTGATCTGGGGGACGCAGAAGGTTAGAGGTGTATGTGGAATTGCAACACAAATGTACAATTGGCGAAATCTAGCCTAGAGGACACTCTTAAGTTGTGTAAGCCTGGGTCTTCAACAGGCAAATTTCAGGGAGAAGAAAGGGAACCAAGGCAAATTTGCAGATTAGAAGAATGTGAAGAACATCAAATGCTTTTGATGAGAAAACTGAAGATCTCTGGGATGCATATGGCAATAAACTGTGAAGACATTTAAAGAAATGGAAAAAATCCAAATAAATTCTGAAGACTATCTAGAAAATAAAGGTAATGAAACTATGCCTCAGAAGAACTAAAACAACATTCATCGGAAAATACGTAGGCCACACTATTATGTTAAAAAAGAAAAAATTTTAAAAGGAATTTAAAAGGCAGATATTTGGCTTAGCAGTTAAGTCATGGGTTGGGATGCCCACGTCCCATGCTGGAGTGCCTGCATTTGAGTCCTGGTGCCATGCCCAATCCAGCTTCCTTCTAATGTGTACCCTGGGAGGCAACAGGTGACGGATCATGTAATTAGGTTCCTGTCACCCATGTGCCTGTACCTGGAATGAGTTTTGCCTGGCTCAGCCATAGCAGTTGAGGGCATCTGGGGAGTGAACCAGCAATAGGAGCCCTGTCTATCTGTCTCTATCCCTCTGCCCCTCAAATAAAATAAAAAATTTTTAAATGCTTTAAAAATGAATTAAGTGTCCAACTAAGAAGCTACCTAATGAAAGCAGGAAAATATTAATAGATAAATCAATTAATTTAAAAAATAAATTTTAAAATTAGTATACAAGTACAAAGGCTGCATCTTTGAGAAAACCAATAATACTGGTAAACTGTTAAATAACCTGATCAAGAAAGTGAAAGAAGAAACGATAAATACACAATATATGATGAGGAAAAAGAACTACAAATACAAAAAGAAACTAAAATATCACTTTCTCAACTTTATGAGTATGTTAGGAAAGAGTAATGAAACAGGTTATTTCCTAGGGAATAAAATTTACCAAGCTAACTAACCATACAAAGAAGAAACAACCTAAATAATCAGTTACTATAGAAGAAATGGGCAAAGCTGATAGCTATTTTCCTTCAAAACCACCTGTCCTAGATGAATGTATAAGAAGCAATACATAAAAAAGTAGTAACTATCTCCCATTTAGTTAAATTTCCAAAACAACTGAACAGAGGAAAGTCCTCACCTATCTTAGGCATCAACCACAACACTAGTATTATAATTCTATAAAGATGGCACAAAAATCTATAAACCAATTTTACTTACAACTGTTGTTAATACCAAAGAGACATTAATTCACAGACTCCAGCAGCTCATTAAAAGAGTAATACACTATTACCTAGTAATCTATTCTAACAATTAAAGTTTAATAAGGAAAGATATTACTGTAGTTCAGTATATTCATAGATCTAAAGAAAACCATATTACAATTATGTACATATATTTCGAAAGGATATTTGGTAAAACTCAGAATCTATTATTGACCTTAAAGAATAAATGAAGAAAGAACAGCATTGTGGCACAGCAGATTAAGCTACTACCCATGACACTGGTATCACATGTGAGTGATTATTCAAGTCCTGGCTGCTTCATGTCCAATCCAGCTTCCTGTATTGCCCCTAGGAAGGCAGCAGACAATGACCCAGGTACTTGGGTCCTTGCCAATCATGTGGGAGACCCGGAAGGAGTTCTAGGCAAGCTCCTGGCTTCAGCCTGACCCAGACTTGGCTGTTGTGCCCATTTGGGGTAGTGAACCATTGGATGGAAGGTCTTGCTCTCTGTATCTCTTTCTCTGTTTTTCAAATAAATAAATAAATCTTTTTTAAAAAATTAAAAATTGTTAATTAAATAACATGAGAATATTCTCAACATGATAAAAGTGTCTTCTTTTAACAAATAAACCAGTATAATGCTTAACTGATAAGATAATAGAATTTTTGCCCTTAAAAATCTGAAAAAGGACCAATATTTATGACCATTAAAATGTATTTCCATATTGTTAGTTTAAAGTAGCCAAAATAGGGACCAGCATTGTTGTGTCATGGATTAACCCACTACCTGTGGCGCCATCATCCCATATGGGCACCAGTTTGAGTCCCAGCTGCTTCTTCTGATCCAGCTCCCTGCTAATGACCTCGGAAAGCAGTGGAGGATGGCCCAAGTTCTCAGACCTTTGCACCTACAAGGGAGACCAGGAAGAAACTTATGGCTCCTGGCTTAGGATTGACCCAGTTCAGGCCTTTGCAGCCATTTGGGAAGTGATCTCACTCTCTGTCTGCCTCTCTGTGTAACTCTGTCTTTCAAATAAATAAATAAATCTTTAAGAAATAAATAAAGTAGGCCGGCGCCGCGGCTCACTTGGCTAATCTCCGCCTGCGGCGCCACCACTCTGGGTTCTAGTCCCAGTCCAGGCGCCGGATTCTGTCCCGGTTGCTCCTCTTCCGGTCCAGCTCTCTGCTGTGGCCAGGGAGTGCAGTGGAGGATGGCCCAAGTCCTTGGGCCCCTGCACCCGCGTGGGAGACCAGGAGAAGCACTTGGCTCCTGGCTTTGGATCGCCATTTGTGGGGTGAACCAACAGAAGGAAGACGTTTCTCTCTCTCTCTCCCTGTCTAACTCTGCCTGTCAAATAAATAAATAAATAAAGTAGTCAAAATAATGCTGACAAAAGAAAAAACTTGGAGATATAAAAATCAGTACCAAAGAAGTGAAATTATCACATTTTTCTGATGGCTGAATAAAATGAACACAATCCACAAATTTAATGCAGATAAATAGGAATAAAATGATCAGAGTTTATTTGTAAAAACACCAGAAAGAAAAAGCACCAGAAAAAATACATGAAACAGGAAGTTCTCTCTTTTAATGCATATTTTAAGTACTCTTGAGGGACAGAAAGAAGACTTGAACAAATGACAGGTCATACCATGTTCTTGAAAAGGAAAACGCAATATCATAAAAATGTTGTTTCTGAACTTTAAAATACATTTATAAACTTAAATACATTTATAAATACAACATGATCCCAATAAAAATAGCAAGACTTGTTTCTGGAATAAGGCAGGCTGATGCTAAAGTTTATACAGAGAAATAAACAAGGAAAGTAGAAAATCTCTAAAAAAGAAAAAAAGTGAGAATGTACTAGAGAGAAGAAAGCATTGCATTGTCATAATAAATTTTATGATATATTGTTATAAGCTTAAGAATTAAAATAATGTGATACTGGCACTTGAATAGAGAGACAGATTGTCGCATCACATAGAAAGTGAGGAAATAAATACAAATATTTAAGAGAATTCAGTCTTTGGCCGGCGCCGTGGCTCAATAGGCTAATCCTCCACCTTGCGGCGCCGGCACACCGGGTTCTAGTCCCAGTCAGGGCGCCGGATTCTGTCCCCGTTGCCCCTCTTCCAGGCCAGCTCTCTGCTATGGCCAGGGAGTGCAGTGGAGGATGGCCCAGGTGCTTGGGCCCTGCACCCCATGGGAGACCAGGAAAAGCACCTGGATCCTGGCTCCTGCCATCGGATCAGCGCGGTGCGCCGGCTGCAGCGGCGGCCATTGGAGGGTGAACCAACGGCAAAGGAAGACCTTTCTCTCTGTCTCTCTCTCTCACTGTCCACTCTGCCTGTCAAAAAAATTAAAAAAAATAAAAAAAAAGAGAATTCAGTCTTTAATAGAGATAATATCTCGAACATGTGGGGAAAGCTATTATTAAATAAGCGGAGCTATCAGATACTCATCTGAAAAAAAAAGTGAATTGAGACGAAATAAATTTTTCAAAATAGATTCCAGGAGGTCTAATATTTAAATATAAATACTGGAAACATGAAAGTTATATGAAGATTCTCTAACAACTTTTGTAGAAGAATTTTCTCTTTCTTTCTTTTGACAGGCAGAGTTAGACAGAGAGAGAGAAAGAGAAAGAGAGAGAGAGAGAGAGAAAGGCTTCCTCCCATTGGTTCACCCCCAAAATGGCCACCATGGCCAGCACTGCACTGATCCGAAGCCAGGAACCAGGTGCTTCTCCTGGTCTCCCATGCAGGTGCAGGGCCCAAGCACTTGGGCCATCCTCCACTGCACTCCTGGGCCACAGCAGAGAGCTGTCCTGGAAGAGGAGCAACCGGGACTGAATCCGGCGCCCCGATCGGGACTAGAACTTGGGGTGCCGGCGCCACAGGCAGAGGATTAGCCTAGTGAGCTGCGGCACTGGCCTGTAGAAGAAATTGTCTAGTAATGATATAAAATCTGGAAGCTATAAATCAATAATTGGGATGGGCATTTGGCATAGCAGTTAAGATGCTGCTTGCGCTACCTGCATTCTATATTAGAGTGCTTGGGTTCAAGTCTTGGCTCTGCTCTCTAGTCCAGCTTCCTGATAATGCACACACTGGGAAGCTGGAGCTTATGGCTGAAGTATTTGGGACCCTTACCACCGTGGGAAACCCAGAGTGAGTTCCTAACTTCCAGCTTCAACCTGTCACAGCCCTGGATATCGCAGGCATTTAGGGAGAGAACCAGCAAATGTGTGAATTTCATTCTCTCTCTCTCTCTCTCTCTCTCTCTCCTCAAATAAAATAAAATAATAAATTTATTTAAAAACACAAAAATTGGGCAGATTTGAATACTTGCTTTTTTATTGCAAAGAATATATAAACCTTTTTTAAAAGATAAATCAGGGAAAAGTGCTATCAATATATTTTACCAATTAAGGATTAGCTCTCTAACATATAAAGAATACCTATAAATAACTAAGAAAAAAAGACAAACATGCCAACTGAACTATGGACAAAAGGATCGTTTACAGAAACACAATTAACTTGTTCTCAAAAAATATGAAAAAATAGTTAACCCTACTCAGGTAAGAGACTTGCAAATCAGAAATATGTGAGAAACCATCTTTTATGTATCAGATTATCAAGTATCAAACAGTTTCATAACACTATTGGTATAGATGTGACAAAATGGCATACTCACAGATTGCTAGTGAAAGTACAAATTAGCTCAACATCTGTGGAGGCCAATTTGTCAATACATATTAAGTTAGACATCTATACATCCTGTGACCTTGCAATTTCAGTTCTCGTAATTGATGCTAAAAGACAAACTTATACCCTCAGAATGGCTTATCTGCCATTTTACACAGTGTGAATAGTTGCACAGTTTGAGAACAATGAAGTTTGGAAACAACTTGGATGTCCATCAATAGAGGACAAGTTAATGTAGAATCATATGGCTATTTAAAAAAAATAAAAAAGGATTCAGGAAACACTTTAAATATTTATGTTGAAAATATTCTGAGATGAAGGAGCTGGTGCTGTGGTGAAGCCAGTGAAGCCACCACATGCAATGCTGGCATCCCATCTGAGCACGGGTTCAAGTCCTGGCTGCTCCATTTCTGATTCCTGCTCCTTGCTAATGTGCCTGGGAAAGCAGTGCAAGATGGCCCAAGTGTTTGGACCCCTGCACCTATGTGGGAGACCCAGATGTAGTTCCAGGCTTCTGGATTTGATCTGGCCTAGCCCCAACCATTGCAGCCAGCATATGCATCTACACCCTTCTATAGCTTCCTCTCTCTGTAATTCTGCCTTCCAAATAAATTAATAAATATTAAAATTTTTTTTTCTAAGATACATTGTTAAGTGAAAGGAAAACCATTGATACTTGCCTTTTCTAGAACTTGACATGTACAGTGGTGAGCATAGCATTTTATTATTCATGTATGAATGGGTATAGAGAGGAGAATATATATGTATGTGTATGTATAAATGCATGTATATATATGTTTGTGAATATATATAGTATATTTTTATACATATATATGTATATATATGAGGTAGCTTTGGAAAGCTCAAGGAAAAAAACACATCTTTTACTTCTGTGTTTTCATGAACTTTTTGAAGCCCCCACATAAAAATCTATCCCAAAAAAATTTACACCAAAATAAACATTTTTTAATTCCATTTTCCACAAATGTTTTGAAGTACCCTCATATAGTTACATATAAAACATATACCTAGGCCGGCGCCGCAGCTCACTAGGCTAATCCTCCACCTGCTGCACTGACACCCCGGTTTCTAGTCCCGGTCAGGACGCCAGATTCTGTCCCGGTTGCTCCTCTTCCAGTCCAGCTCTCTGCTGTGGCCCGGGAGTGCAGTGGAGGATGGCCCAAGTGCTTGGGCCCTGCACCTGCATGGGAGACCAGGAGGAAGCACCTGGCTCCTGGCTTCGGATCGGCCACTTTGGGGGTGAACCAACAGAAGGAAGACCTTTCTCTCTGTCTCTCTCTCTCACTGTCTACCTCTGCCTGTCAAAAAAATACATATAATAGTGTGTATGCACACATAATATACATACATACATAATATATTATCTATATACATTATATACATGCATAATAATATATATTTATACATATGGATAAAATATCTTTGGATACCTATAGAGACCTATTTAAGAAACTAATGTGACTTTGACAGATGTAAAAGGAGATGATTGTAAGGTAAGAGTAACAACAGAAAAAAGATTTGTACTTTATTCACTAGTTGAAATTTACATCGTGTGAATAAACCAAAATATAAATTCATGTGTGTATATTAAATATATAAGTATACATTATATATGTATGCATACATATAGATATATGAAGACTATGGAATGTTTTAGTTAATACTTCTGATTTGGTGATCATGGGTCATTTTACTTTCCTATATTTTCTAGATTTTCTTTTTTTTTATATCTTCTTTTTTTTTAAAGATTTATTTATTTTTTTTACTTTTATTTAATGAATATAAATTTCCAAAGTACGATTTATGGATTACAATGGCTTCCCCCCCATACCGTCCCTCCCACCCACAACCCTCCCCTTTCCCACTCCCTCTCCCCTTCCATTCACATCAAGATTCATTTTCGATTATCTTAATATACAGAAGATCAGCTTAGTATACATTAAGTAAGGATTTCAACAGTTTGCTCCCACGCAGAAACATAAAGTGAAAAATAATAGATGGTTTTTTTAAATGATGATGAAATCAGATCAGACCTATTGTCATGTTTAATCCCAGTGAGAGACAAGTTGGGAGTTGATAATTTCTTTTTTTTTTTTTTTTTACAGAGGATCAGTTTAGTATACATTAAGTAAAGATTTCAACAGTTTGCACCCCCATAGAAACACAAAGTGAAATATATTGTTTGAGTACTCGTTATAGCATTAAATCTCAATGCACAGCACATTAAGGACAGAGATCCTACATGAGGAGTAAGTGCACAGTGACTCCTGTTGTTGACTTTACCAATTGACACTCCTGTCTATGGCATCAGTAATCTCCCTATGCTCCAGTCATAAGTTTCCAAGGCTATGGAAGCCCTCTGAGTTCTCCGATTCTTATCTTGTTTAGACAAGGTCATAGTCAAAGTGGAGGTTCTCCCCTCCCTTCAGAGAAAGGTACCTCCTTCTTTGAAGACCTGTTCTTTCCACTGGGATCTCAGTCACAGAGATCTTTTTGCCAGAGTGTCTTGGCTTTCCATGCCTGAAATACTCTCATGGGCTTTTCAGCCAGATCCGAATGCCTTTAGGGCTGATTCTGAGGCCAGAGTGCTATTTAGGACATCTGCCATTCTATGAGTCTGCTGAGTATCTCACTTCCCATTTTGGATCACTCTCCCCTTTATTTATTCTATCGGTTAGTGTTAGCAGGTACTAGACTTGTTTATGTGCTCCCTTTGACTCTTAGTCCTTTCATTATGATCAATTGTGAACTGAAATTGATCACTTGGACTAGTGAGATGGCATTGGTACATGCCACCTTGATGGGATTGAATTGGAATCCCCTGGTATGTTTCTAACTCTACCATTTGGGGCAAGTCAGCTTGAGCATGTCCCAAATTATACATCTCTTCCCTCTCTTATTCCCACTCTTATGTTTAACAGGGATCACATTTCAGTTAATTTTCAACACTTAAGAATAACTGTGTGATAATTACAGAATTAAACCAGTCATATTAAGTAGAACAGACAAAAAAAAACTACTAAGAGGGATAATGTATTAAGTTGTTCATTAACAGTCAGGGCTATGCTGATCAAGTCACCGTTTCCCATAGTGTCCATTTCACTTCAGGAGGTTTCCTTTTTGGTGTTCAGTCAGTTGTCACCGATCAGGGAGAACATATGGTATTTGTCCCTTTGGGATTGGCTTATTTCACTCAGCATGATGTGTTCCAGATTCCTCCATTTTGTTGCAAATGACTGGATTTCGTTGTTTCTTACTGCAGTATAGTATTCTAAAGAGTACATATCCCATAATTTCTTTATCCAGTCTACCGTTGATGGGCATTTAGGTTGGTTCCAGGTCTTAGCTATTGTGAATTGAGCTGCAATAAACATTAGGCTGCAGACCGCTTTTTTGTTTGCCAATTTAAATTCCTTTGGGTAAATTCCAAGGAGTGGGATGGCTGGGTCGAACGGTAGGGTTATATTCAGGTTTCTGAGGAATCTCCAGACTGACTTCCATAGTGGCTTGACCAGTTTGCATTCCCACCAACAGTGGGTTAGTGTCCCTTTTTCCCCACATCCTCGCCAGCATCTGTTGTTGGTAGATTTCTGTATGTGAGCCATTCTAACCGGGGTGAGGTGAAACCTCATTGTGCTTTTGATTTGCATTTCCCTGATTGCTAATGACCTTGAACATTTTTTCATGTGCCTGTTGGCCATTTGGATTTCCTCTTTTGAAAAATGTCTATTGAGGTCCTTGGCCCATCTCTTAATTGGGTTGTTGGTTTTGTTTTTGTGGAGTTTCTTGATCTCTTTGTAGATTCTGGTTATTAACCCTTTATCTGTTGCATAGTTTGCAAATATTTTTTCTCATTCTGTCAGTTGCCTCTTCACTTTCTTGACTGTTTCTTTTGCAGTACAGAAACTTCTCAATTTGATGCAATCCCAAATGTAAATTTTGGCTTTGACTGCCTGTGCCTCCCGGGTCTTTTCCAGAAATTCTTTGCCTGTGCCAATATCTTGAAGGGTTTCTCCAATGTTCTCTAGTAACTTGTTGGTGTCAGGTCGTAGATTTAGGTCTTTAATCCATGTTGAGTGGATTTTTGTGTAAGGTGTAAGGTGGGGGTCTTGCTTCGTGATTCTGCACGTGGAAATCCAATTTTCCCAGCACCATTTATTGAATAGACTGTCCTTGCTCCAGGAATTAGTTTTAGATCCTTGATCAAATATAAGTTGGCTGTAGATGTTTGGGTTGATTTCTGGTATTTCAATTCTGTTCCATTGGTCTATCCATCTATTTCTGTACCAGTACCATGCTGCTTTGATTACAACTGCCCTGTAGTAGGTCCTGAAATCTGGTATTGTGATGCCTCTGGCTTTGTTTTTGTTGTACAAGATTGCTTTAGCTATTCGAGGTCTCTTGTGCCTCCATATAAATTTCAGCACCATTTTTTCCAGATCTGAGAAGAAGGTCTTTGGTATCTTGATTGCTATTGCATTGAATCTATAAATTGCTTTTGGGAGAATGGACATTTTGATGATATTGATTCTTCCAATCCATGAGCATGGAAGATTTTTCCATTTCTTGGTATCCTCTTCTATTTCTTTCTTTAAGGTTTTGTAATTTTCATCGTAGAGATCTTTAACGTCCTTGGTTAAGTTTATTCCAAGGTATTTGATTGTTTTTGTAGCTATTGTGAATGGGATTGATCTTAGAAGTTCTTCCTCAGCCATGGCATTGTCTGTGTATACAAAGGCTGTTGATTTTTGTGCATTGATTTTATACCCTGCTACTTTGCCAAAATCTTCTATGAGTTCCAATAGTCTCTTAGTAGAGTTCTTTGGGTCCCCTAAATACAGAATCATGTCATCTGCAAAGAGGGATAGTTTGAGTTCTTCCTTCCCAATTTGTATCCCTTTAATTTCTTTTTCTTGCCTAATAGCTCTGGCTAGAACCTCCAGAACTATATGGAATAGCAGTGGTGAGAGTGGACATCCCTGTCTGGTACTAGATCTCAGTGGAAATACTTCCAACTTTTCCCCATTCAATAGGATGTTGGCCGTGGGTTTTTCATAGATTGCTTTGATTGTATTGAGGAATGTTCCTTCCATACCCAGTTTGCTTAGAGTTTTCATCATGAACGGGTGTTGTATTTTATCAAATGCTTTCTCGGCATCTATTGAGATAATCATATGGTTTTTCTTCTGCAGTCTGTTAATGTGGTGTATCACATTGATTGTCTTGCGCACATTAAACCATCCCTGCATACCAGGGATAAATCCCACTTGGTCTGGGTGGATGATCTTTCTGATGTGTTGTTGCATTCTATTGGCGAGAATTTTATTGAGGATTTTTGCATCTATGTTCATCAGGGATATTGGTCTGTAATTCTCTTTCAGTGCTGCATCTTTTTCCGGCTTAGGAATTAAGGTGATGCTGGCTTCATAGAAAGAATTTGGGAGGATTCCCTCTTCTTCGATTGTTCTGAATAGTTTGAGAAGAATTGGAGTTAGTTCTTCTTTAAATGTCTGGTAGAATTCAGCAGTGAATCCATCTGGTCCTGGGCTTTTCTTTGTTGGGAGGGCCTTTATTACTGTTTCAATTTCTGTCTCAGTTATGGGTCTGTTTAGGTTTTCTATGTCTTCCTGGTTCAATTTAGGTAGGTTGCATGTGTCCAGGAATCTATCCATTTCTGATAGGTTTCCCTGTTTGCTGGCATACAGGTCCTTGTAGTAATTTCTGATGATTCTTTTTATTTCTGTGGTGTCTGTTGTTACATTTCCTTTTTCATCTCTGATTTTATTGATTTGGGTCTTTTCTCTTCTTTTTTTAGTTAGTTGGGCCAATGGGGTGTCAATTTTGTTTATTTTTTCAAAAAACCAGCTCCTCGTTTGGCTGATTTTTTGGAATGTTTTTCTTGATTCAATCCTGTTGATTTCTTCTCTGATTTTAATTATTTCTCTTCTCCTACTAGATTTGGGTCTGGTTTGCTGTAGGTTTTCTAGATCCTTGAGGTGAATTGAAAGCTCATCTATTTGGTGCCTTTCCAATTTCTTGATGTAGGCACCTATTGATATAAACTTTCCTCTTAACACTGCTTTTGCTGTATCCCATAAGTTTTGGTATGTTGTGCTGTTATCCTCATTTACTTCCAGAAAAATTTTGATTTCTCTTTTAATTTCTTCTATGACCCATTGTTCATTCAGGAGCATGTTGTTCAATCTCCATGTGTTTGCATATGCTCTAGGGATTCCTGAGTTGCTAATTTCCAACTTCATTCCTTTATGGTCTGAGAAGCTGCATGGTATGATTCTAATTCTTTTGAATTTGCTGAGACTTGCTTTATGGCCTAGTATGTGGTCAATCCTAGAGAAGGTTCCATGTAATGCTGAGAAGAATGTAAAATCTTTAGCTGTAGGATTGAAAGTTCTGTATATATCTGTTAGATCCATTTGGGCTATAGTGTCGTTTAAATCTACTGTATCCTTGTTGATCTTCTGTCCTATTGATCTGTCTATTTCTGAGAATGAAGTATTGAAGTCCCCCAGTACTATTGTATTGGGGTCTAAGTCACCCTTTAAGTCCGTTAACAAATCTTTTAGATAAACTGGTGCCCTGTAGTTAGGTGCATATACATTGATAATTGTTATATCTTCCTGTTGAATTGATCCCTTAATCATTATGTAGTGTCCCTCTTTGTCTCTCTTAACGGTTTTTGTGGTAAAGTTTATGTTGTCTGATATTAAGATGGCTACGCCCGCTCTTTTTTCATTTCTGTTGGCATGGTATATCTTTTTCCAGCCTTTCACTTTCAGTCTGTATGGATCTTTGTTGGAAAGATGTGTTTCTTGTAAGCAGCAAATAGATGGGTTTTGTTCCTTAACCCAATCAGCCGATCGGTGTCTTTTAACTGGACAGTTCAGGCCATTCACGTTCAATGTGACTAATGATAAGTGGTAACTTTGCCCTGCCATTTGCCAAAGATAAGTTCTAATATATGCTTTGAATTCCCTGTGATCTTTTGCTGTGAGGTTTCCTTCCTTGGTTTCCTTCCTTTACCTTCTTTCATATTGATGTCAGTGTTTCTTTGTTTCTGTGTGTAATACATCTTTAAGCATCTTTTGCAGGGCTGGACGAGTGGCAACAAATTCTTTCAATTTCTGTTTGCTATGAAAAGTCTTTATTTCACCTTCATTCACAAATGATAGCTTTGCAGGATATAATATTCTTGGCTGGCAGTTGTTCTCTCTTAGTACCTGGGCTATATCTTGCCATTCCCTCATAGCTTGTAGAGTTTCTGATGAGAAGTCTGCTGTGAGTCTGATTGGAGATCCTCTGAGAGTAATCTGACGTTTCTCTCTTGTGCATTTTAGGATCTTTTCTTTATGTTTCACTGTGGAGAGTTTAATTACAATGTGTCATGGTGAGGATCTCTTTTGGTCGTGTTTATTAGGGGTTCTGTGAGCTTCCTGTACTAGGATTTCTCTGTCCTTCTCCAAACCTGGGAAATTTTCTGCTAATATCTCACTAAAAAGGCCTTCTAATCCTTTCTCCCTCTCCATGCCTTCAGGAACTCCTAGAACCTGAATGTTGGGTTTTTTAATAGTATCCTGAAGATTCCCGACAATATGTTTTAGATTTCTAATTTCCTCTTCTTTTCTTTGGTCTGACTGTATCCTTTCCTGTTCTCTGTCTTCTAAGTTTGATATTCTCTCTTCTGCTTCACCCATTCTGTTTGTAAGGCTCTCTATTGTGTTTTTCATTTGATCTATTGAATTTTTCACTTCAGTCACTATCACAGTTTCCTGTTGTACTAGTTGTTTCGTTTCATTTTGATTCCTCCTTAATATTTCATTTTCACGAGAGAGATTTTCTATCTTGTCCATTAAGGATTTCTGTAGTTCAAGAATTTGTTTTTGAGAACTTCTTAATGTTCTTATCAATTTTTTGAGATCTGCTTCTTGCATTTCTTCTATGTCATCATCTTCATAATCTTGAATTGGGGTGTCTTTTTCATTTGAGGGCATCATGGTGACTTCCTTGTTTTTATTACCTTGGTTTTTGCATTTGTTATTTGGCATATTGGAGATATTTGGTTTCTTCACTGTGGTGCTTTTTCTTGTTATACTATGACTCTAGATTAAGTGGACTACCTGTTTTTGATGGAGCCTTATGGCTTGAGATGGGTGTGGCCTGAGAGCTCTGTTTGGTGTGCCAAAGGTGACACTCCCAGGTTAGGCGTGGTAAACCTCTCTCTCTCTCTCTCTTTCTTTTTTTTTTTTGATTCAAAAGGGAATTTATTCTGCACAGCTGAACGAAGTTGGAGGTAGTTAGCAGGCAAATGATATACCCACAGGAGCCAGAGATTGGAAGCTCTTTCCCAAGGACCACACAGGGAATCTGTTTGGCCCTCAGAGTGGGCTCAAATTCTCCTTCAGTCTCCCACTGGGTTGCCAAAGTTACGGAATTGTAGCATCTCTGGAGAGTGCTCACGTGAATTCCGTGAGTTCTCTCCCTCACCGTCTCTTTTTTCACAGTCTCAGTTCAGTAGCACCACAAATTTACTAGGTCCTAATCTCCTGTTAATTCGCCCCACCCAGAGTCAGGTTTTTCTGCTAGGCTCAGGGCCGGTGCAGACCTGGGGTCGCTCTGCTTATGACGTATGTCCAAGATGGCGCCTGCTCTTTGTCTTGCTCGCCCTTGAGAGGTGAGTGGAGAGAGAGAAACCCGTGTCCGTACCAGTCACCTTTTTTTTTTTTCTCTCTCTCTCTCTTCCAGCTAGCCTGGTGAACTTCCCCCCCCCCGGGGGTCGTTCCCTCTAGTCTCCTCTCTCCGCTTGCCTGCCGGTGTCTCGGGCTATTGAGGTTCGGCTCACCTCGCGTTCCAGCGCTGGTGTGTTGAGTCTGCCGCTGGTGTCCCAAACTGTGGGCTCCCACGCTCTCCACGCAGGTCCACTCCCCTTCCAGCGCCTATGTGTGGACTTGGAGCCCTGCACGTCCCAAGCCTCCCCGCTGTTGTCTGTGTGGCACGCACTCCCCTTTGAGCACTGGCGCGCAGACCCTGCGGCTTCCGCGGCTTGGTCCCGTGGCTCGGCTTCTGCGCGGTGGGCGACCTTGTTCTCCCAGTAGGTCCTCCGATTCACGGCCACTCGATCCAGAAGAGTTTCCTCTGCAATATTTTCCTGGTTCTTTTTTTCTGAGGTACCGTAACTCCCCTTTTATTAAACTAGATTTTCCCGGACTATCGGCGCGCGCCCTCACTATTCCGCCATCTTGGCTCCGCCCCCTAAAGATCTATTTTCTAGATTTTCTTACAGGAACTTTGTGTTATATCAAACCTGTAAGTGAGTTCTCTCTAAAGAGTGAAATAACCAATAGAATATATATTGTGTGTGATATGTGTGTGTGTGAGAGAGAGATTAGAGGAGAGTTATTAGGGAAACAGGTTAATGAAATTATGCATACTGAAAAGCCCCACCACAAGCCATTTGTGAGTTGAAGACTGTGGGATGCTAGTAGCATGATTCCATCCTTGTCTGAGGCTCTGAGTAACCATGAGGCCACTGGTGTAAGTCTTAGAGGTCAAAGATCAGTGATCCTGGAGTTCTAATGTTCAAGGGAAGAGAAGACTATATCTCAGGTACAGGAGAGACAAGTTTACCTTTCCTCTGTTTCTATTCAATCTCTCCCCACTACCTGCCACTGTTGATTGAATGGTGCCTGCTCAAATTGATGGCAGATATTCCCCCACTTAGTTCACTCACACCCACGAGCTAAACTCCTGGAAACACCCTGACAGTCATATGTAAAAATAACGCTTTGTCAGCTCTCTACGTAATCTTTAATCTAGTCAAAATTGCACCTAAAAATCAACCATCACAGAACCATGGAACTACAAGTGTCATAGAGAGGGACCCTAGTGTGGTGAACGAAAGCTCAGCTTAAGCATCAGAAGACCTGAGTCTTGTCCCAGAACCAACCCTCACCAGATGGGTGCCATTGACGTGTCTTCTTGGACAACTCTCTTTATTTTCTGCATAAAATGAGGATAATACTACTTGCTCTGGTTTTCCCAAATGTGAGGGGAAATCATATGAAATTATTTGGAAGTTCTTACAAATCATCATGCTACAGAAATACACAGTAATGTAAAAAGTATTTTTGACATATTAGATTTCTGGGCTTCAGATACAAATTGATTGGTGAATTACACAAAACTAATTAGGGTTTCAACAGATACAGGGCAATCAAGACCTGACCTCCACTGTTATTTTCATCTGAAAAGTGGAAAGAGCAGGTTAGGAGAGCCTGTAGGAATAGTCTAAGGGGAAAAAAAATCTCTCCAAGTAAGTAGCACAGCCTGACCTCTCCTGATGCCAGATATTACCACAATAAGCCACATCCAACTCTGTTCACTCCAAATAAGCTGCATCCAACCTAATTCACCCCAAATAAGCACATCCAACCCTACGCACTCCAAGTAAGCCACATCCAACTCAATCCACTCCAAATAAGCCACATTCAACTCAAATCATTCCAAATAAGCCATGTCCAACTCAACTCACTCATCCTACCACAGGCAATCTGTTTCTGCTGCACAAACTGGCTGCATTGAAAACACAGTGCTATAGGCAAATCTTCTGTTCAGCTGAACACTTCCTTTGGTACATTTGCATCCATATGGGATGCTGGTGCCTATCCAGAAAAAAATATCCAGGAAAATCTGAAAGGTCTCCATGCCCTATATAATGCTCTCCTGAGATAGTTCCTTCCCCAACTCTCCCCCAACACACACACATGTGCATACATGTGTACACACATTAATCTTGGTATTTTTCTAAAATTATGCATAGGGTTACCAGGGAAGATGCTGAAACCATGAAATAATAATAGTTATGTCAGCAGGAATGTGGGATTGGAGCTCAGGACTGCTTGTAAAACAGTATATCCTTTCAACAAAAACAAGGCCAAAAGATCAAAAACAGTTATGAATCAGTGTCCAAAAAGTCCATTTTAAAGTAACGGTTTCAAAGGATTTTCTTAACATCTGAGGCAAGAAACCAGACATGGGTAAGCAGCTGGATTCCCCTCACCTTGGCCAGCTCACTGACTGCTTGCTCTCTCTCACTCTTTCTTTTTTCAGGAACAGGATCTTTCAAAATATCTAAAGTGGAAAACCTAGCCATTGTCAGCACTCAGGAAATTCATTCACTCAAGGTCATGGGCCAGTGCACTCCTATCTGCTTCACCACTCAGCAGGGTGTCTCCAAATACCTTGAGGGGTGTTGCAAGATGCTAAAAATAAATGGGGAAAAACACATTTAATTGGTTCAAGTTTTTTCCTTTAATTTATTTATACCATTCAGAGCCCTTTAGGGGAAATATGGATGGGTTAAAAAAAATCAACCACCACAAATATCACACAAAAAAATCGAGATTGTTGCTTCAGGCCTGTTGGAGATAATTTAGTGGTATTAGATGTAATGATTACCGTGTGGTCCATGAATTATACACTCCCGGGTTCAAATTCCAGTTCCAGCACTAGCCATGTGACTTCTCTGTGCCTCTTTTTTTCTACTTCATAGAGTTACTGTGAGAATTTGATGTAATTATCCCTGAAAAGCACAATGCCTCACACAAAATAAGCTTTCAATGAATGATAATCATTATTTTAATTACTGTTAGTGGTACCACAACAGAAAGTAACCATCTGGGGGCTGGTGCTGTAGCACAGTAGGTTAAGCCACCACCTGCAGCACCAGCATCCCATATGCGTACCAGTTCGAGTCTTGGCTGCTCCACTTCCAATCTAGCTCCCTGCAGATGTGCCTGGGAAAGCAGCAGAAGGCCCAAATGCTTGGGGCCCTGAACCTGAATGGGGAATCTGGATGGAGCTCCTGGCTCCTGGCTGCGCTCTGCCCCAGCCCTGGCTATTGTGTTCATTTGGGGAGTGAACCAGCAGATGGAAGACTTCTCTCTCTCTGCCTCTCCCTCTCTGTATCTCTGCCTTTCAAATAAATAAATAAATCTTTAAAACAATATAACTATCTGGTGCTTGAACACCTTGAAAGAGTATACTTCATTAAGCACCTAAGTACCACATCTTAGTACCCCCAGAGGCATGTGGGCACAAAGGACAGTTTAACTCTCTAGAGACTAAGCACTGTGTGGGTACTTAATTTGTTCATGGAAAAAACCTGGAATTAAAAGGTAAGTATTACGGGGGACGGTGCCATGGCACAGTGGGTTAATCCTCCACCTGCGACGCCTGCATCCCATATAGGTGTCAGTTCTGGTCCCGCTGCTCCTCTTCCAATCCAGCTCTCTGCTGTGGCCTGGGAATGTATTGGAGAATGGCCCAGGTTCTTGGGCCCCTGCACCCACATGAGAGACGGGGGAGGCTCCTGGATTCAGATGAGCGAAGCTCTGGCCATTGTGGCCAATTGGGTAGTGAACCAGCAGATGGAAAACCTTTTTCTCTGTCTTACCCTCTCACTGTCTGTAACTCTAACTCTCAAATAAATAAATAATCTGTTTTTAAAAAAAGGTAAGTATTATGGTACAAAAATTTTGAAATCCATGCATATAGAAGTCTCCTCAAAAGTTCATGGAAAAGCATATTATGAAAAAACTATGCTTAGATTTCAACACACTTCCGCAGCAATATAAACTTATCATTCATTCCATTTTTCCATAAATTTTTTGAAGTACCATTGTATGTAATACCTTGTCTCAAGTTTGGAGACCACACCTCAGCAGGGACTGTCAATGTAGGCTTCAAATCAATGCATGCAAGCCGGCCAAAACTGTGTCTTCTATCTTGCAGTGAAGGATGCTGACGGATTGGTATGCTGCATTTGATTTTTATTAAATTGGCTGCTGTCTCTGTGGATTCCAGCTCATCTCTGAGCTTCAACAGATTGGTGGGCAATGCAGGAGTAGCACGGAACACACTGCTTTGTTTTGGTGTCTTAACACTTCAGGCAGATGAAAAGAATAGTTCTTAAACTGGCCCATCTCTGTAGACTATGTCTTCAACAGAACTTACTTCATTTTTTCCATGAGTACAACCAAATGACCTGTTGGTAAATGTTTTAGGGAACAGATCATCTCAAGAGGAAAACTCAAGGCATATTTGGGTTTTGTGGAGATACCTAATTTTCCATCACCAAAAGATGTTCTTCTTTATCTCCATGTATGTTATTCATCAAGGCATCTTGACACTATTTACTGGAAAGTAATGGCACTGTTTACAAAAAAACTAACTTAATCTGCTACTCATTGTTTTCATCAGTTAAATAAAACTGACCTTTCATCTTTAGCATTGTGCTTCCAATAAAATCTTGCCAAAATCTCTAATGATCTGTGTTCCTCAGACAGCTGCAAGACATTCTTCATGAGCTAAGGAATGGTGGGATCATCACCCCAGTCACAGATACCCAGCCTTGTAGGCCAGGTTAATGGGTTGGCCCTCAAACCAGATCATTAGGATCCAAGGGAAAGCATAATTGAAGGTAAACACTTGGAAAGGAAAATTCTGAAAGCTGGTAATGACTCCCTAAATCAAAAACATTGAGTCATTAATATTGACACAATGAAATTCAGAGTCAAGAGTAGACTTAATAATCAATTCATAAATATATAAATCTAGTTTTGTAGAACTTCACACGACAAAATCAATATAGATGTTCCCTCAGTGTTGCCTGATTTACCCTAATCAGTATTCTCACTCACCAAGACCACCTGTCAGCTAACCTTTTCATGTATGATGATATCATACAGCAAATAATTTTATTTTACTGCTCTCATTGGTAAAGAGGTTTATGTGAACTTATACTCAGTCTCAGTTTACCTAGAAGAGACCAAAGTTTATATACTCACAGATACTGGATATCATTCTCAACCTAGCACTAACACCAAAAGAATATTAACAACTTTCTCATAAAGTACAATCAAATTAAGAATCAAACACTTTATTTAAACAAGCAAGGTCTTATATCTTGAGTTTTTGCCCAGGGTTTTTGCTCACACACAATCCAGTCTTTCTGTAGTAACAGTGCTTTGATACTCCTTTGAGGAACCGTGTCATCCCTTCTTGTCTTTGTATTTTTTTAATGTTTATTTACTTCCATCTACTTGGAAGGCAGAGCTAGAGAGAGAAAGAAACAGAGACAGAGAAGTCTTGCAACCAATGGGTCACTCCCCAAATGCCCATAATAGCCAGGGCCGAGCCCCACCAAAGCCAGGAGCCAGGAACTCTACCTAGGTTATCCTGGTCTCCCACATGGTGGCAAGATACAGGCACCATCTTCTGCCTCCTACATTGCATTAGTAAGAAGCTACTCAGAGAGGAGTAGCTGGTACTTGAAGTGTCACTCCAATATGTGAAGCAAGTATCCCAAGTGGTGACTCAACTCACTGCACCACAACACCCACCCCATCCATCTGCGTATTTTAGTTTGTACTCCAAGATATGTATATGGAAATATTCAATGTAGTAAAACTTTAGGAAAAACCTAAATATTGGATGTTTAATAGAGGAATATTGGTTCAAGAAATTTATAGGATATCCATTTTGTGTAATACCCCCTCAGTAATATCCATGTTGTCACAAAAAGCAATATCCCTGTCATTTTAAAGGTTGGATAATATTTCATTGCATATATTACCATATTTATTCAACTATTAATGCACACATATGTTGCTTCTATATCTTGGCTATGAACATTGGTTGCAATGGGCATGGAGGTAAAATATCTCTATGATATACTGATTTCATTTACTTTGGGTTTATAACAAGCAAAGGGGTATATGGTTTCTCATAGAGTTGTTCTACTTTTAGAAGAACTTCCATATTATATTCTAAGTGGCAGTATGAATTACATTCCCACCAATAGTATATAAAAGTTTGTTCTCTTCCACCCTTTCATGCATTTGTTATCACTAGTCCTAGTGATAACAGCCATCCCAACAGATGTGAGGTGATATCTCACTGTGGTTTGGTTTGTATTTCCCTGATGACTAATTAGGTTAAGCATATTTTCACAAACATGTAGGCCATGTCTATTTAGGCCTTCTGCTCACTGTAAATTGGGTAATTTATTTGTTTTTAGTTGTTGAGTTTACTTCCTTATATAGTGTGGATATTACCCTCTTATCAGATATATTTTCTGCCAATCCATAGGCTTTTCATTTTGTTGCTTTTTCCCTTTTTAATATAGTTCTTCTTCTTTATCTTTGCTTTCATTGCCTGAACTTGATGTGATATGAAAAAAATCATTGCAAGGGTCAATATCAAGGTACTTTCTCTTATTTTTCTTTTTAAATCTTCTAAAAGATTTGTTTTATTTATTTGAAAGGCACAGTGACAGAGAGAGAGAGAGAGAGAGAGAGAGAGAGAGAGAGAGAGAGATCTTTCATCCACTGGTTTACTCCCCACATGGCCAGAGTGGTGGGACTGGGCCTGAAACCAGGAACCCAGAGCTCCACCTGGGTCTCTCATGTGAGTGGCAAGAGGTCTAAGCGCTTGGACCATTTTCTTCTGCTTTCTCAGGTGCGTTAGCAGGCAGCTGGATCAGAAGGGAACTCTGATATGGGCTGACAAGTGTCGCAAGTAGCAGGTTAACCTGCTGAAACATAATACCAGCCCCCATCCTTTATGTTTCTCCTAGGGATTTTACAGTTTCAAATCTTACATTTAGGTCTTTAATCCATTTTGATTTTATTTTTGTGTATGGTATGAGATAAAAGTACATATTACATGCAGGTATTCAGTTTTCTGAATACCATTTATTGAAGAGACTGTTCTTTGTTGTGTCTTCTTGATGGCCTTGTTGAAAATGGACTACTGGCCGGCGCCGCGGCTCACTAGGCTAATCCTCCGCCTAGCGGCGCCGGCACACCGGGTTCTAGTCCCGGTCGGGGTGCCGGATTCTGTCCCGGTTGCCCCTCTTCCAGGCCAGCCCTCTGCTGTGGCCAGGGAGTGCAGTGGAGGATGGCCCAAGTGCTTGGGCCCTGCACCCCATGGGAGACCAGGAAAAGCACCTGGCTCCTGGCTCCTGCCATCGGATCAGCGCAGTGCGCCGGCCGCAGCACGCCGGCCGCGGCGGCCATTGGAGGGTGAACCAACGGCAAAGGAAGACCTTTCTCTCTGTCTCTCTCTCTCACTGTCCACTCTGCCTGTCAAAAAATAAATAAATAAATAAATAAATAAAAAGAAAAAGAAAATGGACTACTAATAAGCTGGATTTACTTCTGGAATCTCAATTTTGTTCCATAGATCTATGTTTCTTCTTGTATGACAGCATCCTACTGTTTTGATTACTACAGTTCATAATACAATTGAAATCAAGAAGTGTAATGCCTTCAACATTATTTTTCTTTCTAAAGATTGCTTTGGCTATTTGAATTCTTCGGTAGTTCTATATAAATTTTTAGTTTTTTTATGCTTCTGTGAAAATACCATTTTCTTAATAGGAATTGCATTAAATTTGTTTATCATCTTTGGGTAGTGTAGACATTTTAGTAGTACTAATTCTTCCAATCCACAACATGGAATGTATTTCCATTTATTTGTTTCTTCAGTTTCCTTCATCAGTGCATCCTGGTTTTCAGTGTAAAGGTCTTTCAACTCCTTTGTGAAGTTTATTCCTAAGTATTTTATTGTTTTTGTTGCTATCATAAATGTACTGTTTTCTTGAGTTCTTTTTCAGATAAGTCCTTGTTGCTGAAAAAAAAAGTGACTGATTTTTATATGTTAATTTTGTATTCTGCTACTTTAAAAAACTGCATGATTTCTCTTATATGTTGGTTTAAGAAAAAGTTGAGTGGCTGGTATGGTGGGGCAGCAGATTAAGTCACTGCCTACATAGTCGACATCCCATTTGAGTACTGGTTGGAATATTCTTCTGCTTCTAATTCTGCTCCCTGCTAATGAACCTCGGAATGCAACAGAAAATGAACTGGATACTTGGGCCCCTGCTACCCATGTCAGGACCCAGATGGAGTTCCAGGCTCCTGGCTTTGGCCAGACCAAGTCCCACCCTTTGTGGTCATTTGGGTAGTGAACTAGTAGATGAAAAACTCTCATTCTCTCTCTCTCTTTTTCTAACTCTCTGCCTTTCAAATGAATAAATTAATCTTTTTTTTTAAGAAAAAAGTTGAATGCATAGGAACTGGGAAAATAGAATGATGATTACCAGAATGGTAAGAGGGAGGAAATAGAGAAATGCAGATCAAAATGTATAAACTTAGAGTTCTCTAAGATGAATAATGCACATCTGGAGGTCTATAGGTAATATAATTGTATTGTACATTGAAAATTTGCTGATTGAAAATTGAAAATTTATGTGATCCCTTTGACTCTTAATCCTATCATTCTGATCAATTATGAACTGAAACTGATCACTTTGACTACTGAGATGGCATTGTTACATGCCACCTTGATGGGATTGAATTGGAATCTCCTGGCATGTTTCTAACTCTACTATTAGGGGTAAGTCCAGTTGAGCATGTGCCGAACTGTACATCTCCTCCCTCTCTTATTCCCACTCTTACATTTGTATTTCAATTTCTTGCATTTACTCAAATACCCGATCAATGTTGCCAACTTTTATACTAATTCTAATTTTCATTTTTCAATGGATTTTTCCAGTTCCCCCAAAGTTTATGTGAACAAAACCATAACAGTTTATCATAGAATAAAATAACATAAATCTAACAATTAATTTGGAGTAATTCATGTGGAAAGCATTTAGTGATTTCTATCTGTAATATGTTTCAGAAGTTTAAATTTTTTGCTGAAGTGGTTAAATTTTTGATAAGGCAGGAATTCCAATACATAATGTTCACATTACACAGTCATGTGGTTGGAGCAGCAGGAAGTTAAACAAATTAATCTATTTTTTCTTAAGAAATTAATTATAAGATATCATACTAAAAAAGGATCAGGGTTTAAAAGAGTGTGAGTGAGCTGTATGTCTTAACGTGGAATATCTCCACGATTATCATTAAGATAAAGAGCCAGCTGCAGGATGATATGCCAAGCTGAATCTAATGTATGTAATGTATTATGGGGACTTACATATGTATGTTAATACACAAAAGTTATCCCTACAGAAGTACACTGAACTGATATTGCTGATGACTTCTGAGATAGGGATGTAACAAGGACAGGTGACAAGGAGCATTAACTTAACTTCCATTATCTGTATTATTTGAATTTTATCATAAGCAGACATTTATGATATAAACATGTAAGACTTAAGATAAATTTCATAAAAAGATAAATGATCAAAAATCAAGTCTTTTTCTAGAGCTGAATCCCATCTTCAGACTTTGGAAAACACTTTGGTTTGTTACTGTCACTCCCCCTCTTCGTGGAGGAACGACACAGGACCCTGCGCTGTTCTTTTGTCTGCTCGGCCCTCCCCGGGTTTGCTGCTGGTTCTTCCCGGGTTGGCTACCGTCCCTTCCACCTCCGTGGAAGGGCGGTTCCCCCTGCCACATTCCCCACTTCCGCGGGGGAGCGGCACACCGCCGGCCGGCTCTCTCGGGGGCTGCTCAGGTGTTATTCGGATAGATGTTCCCCTTAGATGTTCCTGGTGCATGCCGTCTCTCTCCTCCTTTATAGTCCTCTTCCACCAATCCCAACTCTGCTACCCACACGCCGAGTACGCTGCTCTCCTGCAATCAGGAGCAGGTCCTGCTGTTTATTGGTTGAACTGGAGGCAGCTGTGTAGAAGCTGTTTCCTCCTTTCTCAGCACCATATTGTGGGAAAGCAGATGCATAGAATAAGTCTTAATTCCAGTAACTCAGTCTAGTCCGAGTTGCTCCCAGTTGCTCCCCACAGTTACCAAAGGCATGAATTCATGGACACAGAAGTTACAATCTCTTCAGGCGTACATGATTGACAAAAGCAAGTTTTCAGCTTGTAATTCATTTATAGATGCAGAAATATAAATTATTTTTCAATCAATTCAAGTAAATCTCATGACTCCCTTGCTCCAAAGTAGCTACTGTTGCTAGTACAAGATATTTCCTTACAGATTTACAAATACACACATGAATACCAGTTTTGTAATATCTTTAAATCCTCATATTTGTGACCCTTAAGCTCCAAGAAACATTGTCTGAGTGGCCCTGTATCATCACTCTTATGTCACAGAAATAATTACTTCAATTTTTACCAGCAAATTTTCAATTCTTTCATACTGTTGAGTTGGATAAAAGACAAAGTTTACAGAACTGTTAATTCCTTTACCAATGGTCCAGCCCTAACTGGGTTATAGGAAAACAGCTGCCACCTATGGCCTTAAGAACCCATCTAAAACTAAAGACACCTGTTTTAGTATCTTGTATGTAAAATTTCTTAATTTTAATATGTGCTGTCCATACTTAGCAATTTTGCTTACCTATCTTATTTGCCTAAATAGTTTTCAGTTATTTCTCTTGACTTTTTAATATAAAAATCATTTTTGCTCTGTCCTTTCCAATACTTATATGTATTATTCTTTCTCCTAAGTACATAATCTAAAATCTCCAGTACAAAGTTAAGCATCTCAGTGATACTAGGGACCCTTTTATTTTTCTATTTAGAAATGCTTGTAATGTTTGACCAGTCAATAGGTATGATTGCTCTATATTTATGTTAGATGCTCTTTAAAATAAAAATACTACTTTAGCATGAATAAATATGTTTATATCATTTAAATGATTGTATTTCTAAAAGATAATTGATTTATTATTTCAGAGACAAAGCGAGATAACGGGAGAAGGAGTAGATGTGGGGAGGGGAGATCCCATCTACCGGTACCTCCCCAAATGTCTTACAGGGTTGAAATGGGAAACAAAGAACTCAATGGAGGTTTCCCCTGTGGGTGGCAGGAGCTCAGCTACTTGAGCCATCACTGTACCTTCAAGGATCTGCATTAGCAGGAAGCTGGCATCAGGAGCCAGAGGCCAGTATCAAGTCCTGGTACTCTGAAGTGGGACATGAGCATCCTCATTCATATGTACATAAGACTCAATGCCTACCCTGGATGACTGAATTTTATCAAAAATTTTTAGCATTTATTTGAGATGATTTTAAGGCTGTTCTTTAAGTATTAACATAGTAAATCATAGTAGTAAAATTTTCTTGTGTTGAGTCATTTTTGAAGTACTGCTATATCTCTATTTAGCTATGTGCTGTATTATCTTATTACATAATTCTGTTCTATTTGATGACATTTCATTTAAAATTTTTGTAAATAATAACAATCACAATTTTCCTTTGTTGTTGCTTTCCTTATCAAGTTTTTAAAGTTTGCTTAACTGAATTCTATAGCTCCCAGGTTTTTGTGTACTGGAATAATTTATGGATCATGGAGATTATCTGTTTTTTTTTCAATGTTGATATAAATCATCCATAAATTTTGTTTAGTACTCCTGAAATTTTGAGTTCTAGTCCTTTGATTTTATTTTCAATTATACTTTGTGCATATTTTTCAGCAATTATAAGAATATTTTTAGCGCAAAATATCTTGTCCTAGGCTACAGTCTTCCATTATTTCTTTCATTTTATTTATTTTAGGTATATAAATGATGCATGAACATATTCTCATTGTAAAAAAATGTGGACAATTCAGAAACTTAAGCAACAACAAGAGAAGTTGCCATCTCTTTTCCAATCTCATCCCTCTCTTTAAGGAAAATCACTGCCATCAATTAAATATGTATCCTTCCAGACATTATTTTTCACTTAATTTTTTATCAAATTAGCACATGTTTATGGTTTGCAAAATCAAAACAATAAAGACCATCACAGTAACAACAATTCCCTGTCAGGCCTCCCTCTCTGATTCCTGCTCCTCAGAGACAAACACTTTCAACTCTTTTAGGTTTTTCCTCTGCTTTACAGCACCATAAACTTTTAAGTACCTGTTAACATTCATTTTCCTTGATTTAAAAAAATTTTACATGTTCACCATTAAATTTGTAATATGAAATGTGAGGATTTAGTTAGTTTTACACTGCCTCACATCCCAACCTAATCTTGCCTTCCTCTATCTTCCAGTATAATTACATCACAAGTTTTAGTTAAATCAATATTCAGGGTTTACATGATTACGACTGGAAAATATTTTTCTCAGTCAAGTCACTGACAGCTGCCACAGTCTCCTCAACCTGAGCAATAATTTCCTCTTGCATCTGTTAGCTGATAACTCAAGAGATCTTCTTGAATTTATGAGCATTGTCCACTTGGAATCACCCCTCTTGGCCTTAGATCTCCAATCTCTCCTTTCTTGATAACAAAGTAAGAGTGATTTTACAAGAAGCACTCACCCTTCCTGGAAACCAGTGCCATGAACAAATTTGAGCCTCTTTTTCACATAACCAATGTACTCTTTGTGGTTTTATCTGGGATTTATAATGGAGGTATGATTAAAAGTAAATTAATAACCCACTTGCAAATATATCTAAACAAATTTACTAAACAGTTAAATTGAACATGACAACAAACTTGAAACACATGATGCAAATGTGAGTTTAGCTTTGGTCAACAATGTCTCCCCCTCAGAGTTGGTCAATGTTCTCAAGAAATAGTTTTATCAATGTCTTCATCACAATGTACCATCTGTTCTTCCACTTGGTGTATTTCAGGAAACATGCAAAATTCCTTCTGAAGGACTGGTGTTTATACATCATAATACTATGACTTTGCTTCCATGACTGCATAGCCTTTATATCTCTTTTTAGAAATTATTCCTGGTCTGTACTAGTTTCTTTGTTTAAACAATTGTATCATATGGGAATTTAATTGAATTGCACTGGGTAAGCTCACTACTTGTGTTTTTCAGTCTAGGTTGCACAATGGAATCATCAGGCGGCTTGTAAAGCCCTACTTCACAGGTCTCACCCCAGAGGTTCTGATGTGATCACTTAGGAGTGTGACCTGTCAGTGGAGTCAGTTTTCTGAGTTCTCCTGAATCTCAGATGAATTTCAACAGATTCCCATGGGAGAAGCTTTTGAAAAATAAGTCACCTTCAATTTGCTTCTTTGTAAAATCTGAATCTGCATGCATTAAGTTTTTTGTAATGCAGTGAACCCACATTTAATTCTGTTTTATTGATTCTATACTCAAAGGGAGAGGATAGACTAGACTTAAGGGTGTCTTAAAGAACAATTCATCCAATACACTTATCTTGTACGTGAAGAGACTTAGAATTCCTGCTATCCTAGAATCACAATCCATGTGTTCCCCCCAACTACTAATTTAGTACTCTTACCTGCCAGCTGGTCTCTGGTGTGTGACTCCACACAACTGCAGATGTATTTGTACACATGACTCAGTACATCACCAGCTCCCCTGACAATAGCAGAGGCTCAGGCTTCCAGAGTCCAGCTGCCCCTGGCTCTGTGTAACAATCACTGTCCTGGTTCAGCCCTAACTAGGTACTTATCTCCACTTAGGAGATAAGAAAATGAGTGTCTTCATTTGTAGGAGAACGTTAGGTGTACTTACAGGCATTGTTATTTCTTTAATTTATGTATTCTTTCTTACATTCTGTTTCCATCTTAACTATACAAAAATAACAGAAATGGGTAATGGAATCCACCACTGAGTTAAAAGAGGAATGTATTTTTGTATTAGACTAAAATCCAAATGCTTTCATTCTTAAAGAGATTTAAAGACATAAAATTGTGAAATTCTCTCTCCAGCAGAAAAGATCAAAACGATAGACATTGTGTATTTATTTTCTAGTTGTCTTCATCATTATTATTCTTTAAAAGTTATAATGTATAAGATGTTACATAGTGAAAATTAAGTGATCAGTCCCTTTATCCTTGGTTCCTTTCTCAAAGGCAGCCATGTCAATGACTTTCTAGGCACTTTCTCGGAGGTGTTCTCTCTATAGTTCATAATGGCACTCTCTGGTCAAGGGCTCACATCTTTTAGAAAAGCACACATAGCCTCTGTTATGATCCAAATGCATATGTTCCTCCAGGATTAGTATGCTGGAACTGAAACCCCAAAGTGATCATAGCAGAAATTGAGACCTGGGTGGAAGCAATTTAATCCAGAGGCTCTGCCCTCATGAACAGATCAAGACCCTTACATTAGAAGACATTACACAGGGAACTCAGCCCGTTTTCTCTTCTGTCCCTTCTACCACCGGAGGACAACTCGATGGTGCCACCCATGAGGAATGGCTCCCCACCAGATACCAAACTTGGCAGCACCTTCACCATAGATATTTCAGCCTCCAGAACTATGGGGGAAATAAATTTCTGTTCTTATAAATTACCCAGTCTCAGGTATTATTGTTACAGCAGTACACTTGAACTAAGGCAGGCTTCGTGTGTAGGGAAATGTCAGTGTGACACCAGTGACCCAGCACTGCCAGGACATCCAATTACTCCAGTGACCACTGGTGAGTTTTGGTGTGAACTGCAGGAGCTGGCAACATGCTGGTGATAACAGAGCTGTGGCACTTAATCACTCATGGCACACATGGTGATTACAGAAAAGTGGTTATTTGCAATGTCCTAGAAGGGATGCAGAGAGAAAAAGAGAAATTGAAGGTAGTGAATGTTCGGCTAAGAACAGAAAAGGAAATCAGAAACCATCAACAATAGCTTGAAAGTCTCCCTTATCTCTTTGTAGTCACAGAATGTATACGGCTGAGTTCCAGGTGGCAGAGCGGCAATGCAAAGTGGATGCTTGACTCTTTCAGGTCTCTGCACTAAGGCAAGGGCACTGTCAGAAGGTCACAGGATGAGGGCACTGTCATGTTGTTCTACTTTCCTTTATAGACACATAGACACACTGCAGACTTCCCTCACTGTCCGATTCCTAACTTCTCCCTGATTCTTCACTTCATCCTGACCTAGCCTCTGCCTCCACCAAGTCCCTGAGAAAGTTTTTTGTCAATGTCCCAGACAACTCTATATCATAAGACATGGTGTAAATAATTTAGTCTTGCTTCCTGAAACACTTCTTTCTTGGCTTCCATGCCATTTCACTTTCCTGGTTTACCACCTATTTCCTAAGCATTCTTCAGTCTCCTTTGCTGGTATAGTCTCTTCTTCACAAGTTTTAAATGTATTCACCTGATTAGCTCATCCTAAATTATCTCATCCATGACTGTCCTTGATCACCTTCTGTATGCTGAAACCCAAATAAATACTTCCTACTCAAATATTTCTCAGCTTCAGACCCTAATATGCAACTGTCTACTTCTCGTTTCTCCAAGGTGTCTTTAAGCGCTTCAAACTTCAAATGGAATTTATTATTTTACTCCAAACAAGACCCTCTCCTAGTGGTTTTTATTTCAGCAAATGGTGTGTGTGCCCACCCCCACCACTCAATCATTCTAGACTGAATTCAGGAAGAAATATTTAATATATTCTCTCTACCAAGCTACCATCAAGCCTGATTGACTCTACTTTCTTTGCATCATTTGAATCTGCCCATTTCTACATCAGCACTGCTGCCATTCTAACCTGGGTTATCGTCACCTCTGACCTGGGATCCGGCAGTTAACCAGTTTTGCTAGGTCTCTCAGTCTCTTACAGTTTATAACTCAAACTGCTTTATGTAATGTGGCAGAGATTGTTAAATGCTTTATATAATTTGTTTTTTCCTCCATCCTTACTAAGAGAATGCTGATTTTATTTGAAATTCTACAGAGATCCCAATTCTCAGTCTCCTGGAATTAGGTGTGGCTCTGTGGGTAAACTATTGGGTCAGTGGGATACAAGCTGAAAGAAGGCGTGGGATTTTTAAAATTAATATTTAAGGTAAACAAATTACATGTATTTCATATACACATATAAGGAACATACTGATACTTCCTACCCTTCCCTTCCTCCTGTCCATACTCTCACCCTTCCTCCACCTTCCTCTCTTATTCCTTCTCTTAATTTTTATAATGATCTACTTTCAGTTTACTTTATACTTATAAGATTATTCATACACTAAATAAAGAGTTCAACAAATAGTAAGAAGAAACACTGTTCCCCAACAGAAGAGACCAGGGATGTAAACAATCACCAAATCTCAAAATGCCAATTTCACTTCTATACACTACATTTTTGGTACTATCTTAGTTACCACAGATCAGGAAAAACATGGTATTTGTCTTTTTGAGACTGGCTTATTTCACTAAGTATAAAGGTTTCCAGTTGCATCCATTTAATTGTAAAAGACAGGATTTCATTCTTTTTTATGGCTGAGTAATATTCCATAGTGTAAATGTACAATTTCTTTATCCAGTCATCAGGTGATGGACATCTGGGTTGATTCCACATCCTAGATATTGTGAATTGAGCTGCTGTAAACATGGGGTACAAATAACTCATTCATATGTTCATTTCATTTCCCTTGGGTAAATTTCCAACAGTGGGATTGCTGGATCATATGGTATATCTATTTTCAACTTTCTGAGGTATCTCCATACTCTTTTCCACAATGGCTGTAGTAGTTTACATTCCCACTAATAATGGATTAGGGTACCTATTTTCCATATCCTTGCCAGCATTTATAGTTGGTTGATTTCTGTATGACAGCCATTCTAACTGGGGTGAAGTGAAACCTTATTGTGGTTTTGATTTTCATTTCCCTGATGGCTAGTGATGCTAAGCATTTTTTCAAGTGTCTATTGACTATCTGAATTTCCTCTTTTTAAAAAATGCCAACAGGAAGACCTTTCTCTCTGTCTCTCTCTCTGTCCACTCTGCCTGTCAAAAAAAAAAAATGCCTTTTTGTTTTCTTGGTGTTGAGTTTCTTGAGCTCTTTATAGATTCTGGATATCAATCTTTTATCAGTTTCATAGTTTACAAACATATTCTCCTATTCTGTCCATTGCCTATTGACTTTAGAAGCTTTCTATTTTGGCTTTGATTGCCGGTGCCTCTAGGGTCTTTCCCAAGAAACTTTGTCTATGCCAATGTCTTGTATAATTTCCCCCCAATGTTCTCCTCTAGTAATTTGATGATATCAAGTCATAGATTTAGATCCTTGATCCATTTTGAGTTGATTTTTGTATAAGGTGTTATGTAAGGGTCTTTTTTCACACTTCTGCATGGGGAGATCCAATTTTCCCAGCACCATTTGTTGAAGAGACTGTTCTTGCTCCAGATATTGAGTTTAGCTCCTTTGTCAAAGATTAGTTCATTGTAGATGCGTGGATCAATTTCTTAAGTTTCTATTCTATTTCATTGGTCTACATGTATACTTTTGTGCCAATACCAGACTGTTGTGATTATAACTGCCCTGTAGTATGTCTTGAAATCTGATATTTTGATGCCTCAGGCTTTATTTTTGTTCTTTAAGATTTCTTTAGCTATTTGAGGTCCCTTGTGTTTCCAGATGAATTTCAGCATTATTTGTTCTAGATCTGAGAAGAATGTCATTGGTGTATCGATTGGGATCTCACTGAATCTGTAAGTTGCTTTCCATAGTATGGACGTTGTGAGGATACTAATTCTTCCAATCCATGAACATGGAAGATTTTCCCTTTTTTGTGTCTTCTATTTCTTTCTTTAATGTTTTGTAATATTCATCATAGAGATCTTTCACCTCCTTGGTTAAATTTATTCCAAGGTATTTCATTTTTTTGTAGCTATTGTGAATGGTATTGATCTTAGAAGCTCTTTTGCAGCCATGACATTGTCTGTGTGTTCAAAGGCTATTGATATTTGTGTGTCAATTTTATATGCTGCAACTTTACCAAACTAAGAGTCCCAATGGACTTAGTGGAGTTTTTTGGTTCATTTCATCCCAATCTAGCCTCTGCCTCCACCAAGCCCCTGAGAAAGTTTTTGCCAAGGTCACAGTCAACTCTATATCATAAGATGCGGTATAAATATTTTAGAATCCCTTCTTGAAACACTAATTTCTTTGGCTTCCATGCCATTTTACTTTCCTGTTTTGCCACCTAATTTCCTAAGCATTTTTCAGTCTCCTTTGCTGGCTTAGTTTCTTCTTTACAACTTTCAAATGTATTCACCTTATTAGCTCATCCTAAATTATCTCCTCCATGATATATAGGATCTCATATAGGATGACATCATCTGCAAACAGGGTTAATTTGATTTTCTCCTTTCCAATTTGTATCCTTTGATTTCATTTTCTTGCCTAATGGCTCTGTCTAAAATTTCCATGACTATATTGAATAGAAGTGGTGAGAGTGGGCATCCTTCTTTGATTCCAGATCTTTGTGGGAAAGCTTCCAACTTTTCTCCATTCAATAAAATGCTGGTTTTGGTTTTGTCATAGATTTCCTTGATTGTATTGAGGAATGTTCCTTCTATACCCAATTTGCTTAAGATTTTCATCATGAAAGGATGTTGTATTTTATCAACTCCTTTCTTTGCAACTATTGAGATAATCATGTGGGTTTTTTTTTTTAAGATTTGTTTTACTTATTTGAAAGACAGGGTTACAGAGAGAGGAAGAAAGAGAGAACGAGAGAGAGAGGGAGAGAGAGAGGGAGAGAGAGAGAGAGGTCCTCCATCTGTTGGTTTACTACCCAAATGGCCACAACAGCTGGAGATGAGCCAATCCAAAGCCAGGAGCCAGAAGACTCTTCTGGATCCTCCACTTGGGCACAGAGGCCCAAGTACTTGAGCTATCTTACACTGCTTTCCCAGGCTCATTAGCAGGAAGCTGGATCAGAAGTGGAGCAGCCAGGGCCAGTGCCGCAGCTCACTAGGCTAATCCTCTGCCTGCGGCGCTGGCACACCAGGTTCTAGTCCCGGATGGGGCGCCGGATTCTATCCCAGTTGCTCCTCTTCAAGTCCAGCTCTCTGCTGTGGCCCGGGAGTGCAGTGGAGGATGGCCCAAGTGCTTGGGCCCTGCACCCCATGGGAGACCAGGAGAAGCACCTGGCTCCTGGCTTCAGATCAGCATGGTGCGCTGGCCGCAGCATACCGCTGGAGTGGCCATTGAGGGGTGAACCAACGGCAAAGGAAGACCTTTCTCTCTCTCTCTCTCTCTCTCTCTCTCTCACTGTCCACTCTGCCTGTCAAAAAATTAAAAAAAAAAAAAAAGAAGAAGTGGAGTAGCCAGGATTCAAACTGGTGCCCATATGGGATGCCAGTACCACAGGCCAAGTTTTAACCCAATATACCACAGCATATATTGTTTTTATTCTTCAATTTGTGGGATTTCCAGAAAGATTTTTTCAAAGAAAAATGTCTCAACTCAAAACTACACATCTTTCTCTTTCTCCTCGTGACCATTCTTGGGGTACAGCAAATGCTCCCACAGCACTGTCAAGATGCTGTACAGAAGTAGGACTGAGCTGAGCATTTCCTGAATTACTGAGCACAGAAACCATGACTGATGATAAAATGAACAGACTTGTTCCGAACTACTGTGCTTTAAGGTGATTTTTACATAGCAAGAGATGTCTGCAACATCATCTGCTAATTAAGTAGAGAGCTTTCTGTATATGCTGTCCTGTGCTCTCCAAGACAAGACAAGTATCTGCTCTGGGATTCCCTAGAAAACTTATTCAAGGACACTCATGGCCTTTTATTTTCAGGAGTCCTCTATAAAGGAGGGGTCCAGGTGCTGAACACTTTCCAGAAACTCACTACTTTATTTTTTTTAAAAGTTAATCTTTTAATTTTTTTTCTTTTTTTAAACTTTTATTTAATAAATATAAATTTCAAAAGTACAACTTTTGGATTATAGTGGCTTTTCCCCCCATAATCTCCCTCAACCACAACCATCCACAACCATCCCATCTCCCACTCCTCTCCCATCCCATTCTTCATCAAAATTCATTTTCAATTATCTTTATATACATAAGATCAACTTGGTATATACTAAGTAAAGATTTCAACAGTTAGCACCCACACAGATACACATGAATATTTATTAATATTTAGTTATTATTATTTTATTTATTTATTTTATTTTTAAGGAATGCATTAATACATTTGATTCTTGGGGCTGGCGCTGTGGCATGGTGGGTAAAGCTACCACCTGCAGTGCCGGCATCCCATATGGGTGCCAGTTCAAGTTCCAGCTGCTCTACTTCTGATACAGCTCTCTGCTATGGTCTGGGAAAGCAGTAGAAAATGACCCAAGTCCTTAGGGCCCCATACCTCTGTGGGAGAATGAGGAAGAAGCTCCTGGCTTCTGGCTTTGGATCAGCCCAGCTCCAGCCATTGTGCCATCTGGGGAGTGAACCAGCAGATGGATGACTTTCTCTCTCTCTCTCTCTCTCTGCCTCTGTGTAACTCTGCCTTTCCAATAAAAAAATTAGATTCTTGGGGTCATAGCAAACATATAATTACTACAACACAATTCTCATCAATCCTTATGTTATTGTAGTATTAAAACAAAGACAGCAGATTCCATATAGTTTATAGATAAAATTCTAAGAGTGTAATGATATTTTCCTTCCTCTGTTCCTTTCTTCCTTCGGTCCTTCCTTCTTTCCTTGTTTCTCTCTCTCCTTCCTCTTTCTCTCTCTTTCCCACTGCTTTTAAACCTTACCTGCTTCCTTTCCTGATTTCCTCATTCTTGCTAATCAAAGATGTTGTTATTCCCTTTTGATTCGAACTCATTCTCACACATTGAGTAGATTCTTATCAATGGATGATTAATAGATACATTTTGTGCTTCCTTTTTTCAGATTTTCACTTTTTATTTCCAGTCAAAATCTTTTATTTCCTTAAGTTGCTGGCCTTGAGTTGAAAACCATGGCTTCCCTAACTACATTTACAAAAATTAATGTAGTTAACAGTGGTTTAAGATAAGGGAGAGAGTTTGACATAGCAATTAAGATGCCATTTGAAACACTTGAATTCTGTATTAGAGAGCCTGGGTATAAGTCCCAGTTCTACTTCCAACTCCAGCTTCCTGCTAAATATGCACATTGGAAGGCAGATAGATGATGTACTTGGGTTCCTACCACTCATGTGTGAGACCTGGATTTAGTTCCAGGGTTACAACCGTGACTGTTGCAGGCTTTTGGGGTGTGATCTAGCTGACAAAAGATCTGTGTGTGTGTGTGTGTGTGTGTGTGTGTGTTGTGTGTGTATGTAACTATCTGTCCCTCTCTTTGTCTTTCAACTAAAGAAATGGCTTAAATACTACATTTTATGTTATGCGTTTTAAGCCCAATAGTAATAACAATTAATAATAACGTAAAAGTCCACATAGGAGCTCAAAAGCCAGGGTCTGATGTCTTTGCTCTGTTCACCAAAGCTTTCCTGAGAACAGTGTACATAGAAAAAAGTATGTATAGAAGTAAAAGTAACTGAGAAAAGAAGCCATATCATTTACCTGTTACACTCCTTAAATAAGTTAACATCGCAATTAGAATGACAATCAATGTATTTAACCGGATGCAGAAAATCTTGCATAATGGGATTCTGACCTACTCCACTGACTTCATCCTGAGTCATTCTGTATATTGGGGACCCCTTGAATTCCTTTTTATCTGTTTATTTATTTATTTAAGAAATAGACAAAGGAAAGAGGTCCCATCTGCTCCCAAAATAGCCAGGACTGGGCCAGGCTGAAGCTCAGAACCAAGAATTCAATCCAGGTCTCCCACATGAGTGGCAGGAACCTTATTACTTGAATATTCAACTCTGCCTCCCAGAGTCTGCATTGGCAGGAACCTGGAGTCAGGAGCCAGAGCCAGGAGTAAAATCTAGGCACCTGGATGAGGGACACAGGCTTCTTAACCCCTAGACTAAAACAACAATCTGTACTTCAATGCAATTAAATGATACCATGTAACAAGCTGCCTAATGCTTACTCTTTAACATATGCCTTCAACGAGGCTAGCAGCTAACTCTATCCGTTTCATTGTTGTATCTTCAGTGGCTATCACATTTCTTTTTGTCCAGTAGTAAATTAACAGTTCGAGTAAATTATTACATTGTGAATGAATTAGTAGATCATTTTGTAGTTCTTGGATCACATCAGCGGTTGGGTTTTAGGATATCTAAAATCCATTCTAACTCCAAAAGGATGTGTTTTTGTGGTTCTATTCCCATTGCTGAAATGGCCATTTATCAAGAACCTCGCCCATATACATAATAGTTTGTATTGCATGGATGTTCTTACTAACACCTGTTTTTCCAGTTGCTTGGTTGATGCTATGACTACAAATATAATGGAAGATTAAGTGAAAGATTCAGATGTTCAGTTAGATCACCAGAGCCCACCCTAGGGCAATTAAATAACAGACATCCAAAGTGGGAAGTGACCCTAATCACTGGGGAGCATTGATTTGTTTGCCTGTCAAGAGTTGTGACATATTTTTAGGCTTTGGTTTATCACAGTAAACTGACTAAAATAGTTCCTGAAATAGAGTAGCTGTTCAGTAAACATTTTTGAATGAATATCCTGTTGTGAATGAGTTTGTGCATTCAGCCAATTCAAATATACTTTTAATCAATCAATCAATCTCACCCTACATATTGCTGATGATACATGATTCATGGTCCTCTGGGAACTAACTCTGGATGCTCTGCCCCAAGTGAAATTGAGGCAACTGAAAATTCTCTCCAGGTAAGAATATTGGCAGAATTGCCTGCTAACAAGCCAAAAGGAACCCAAGGTGTACCTATACACTTCAGAAATAGAGTCTAATGGTAGACTCTTCAAAGTAGGTTCATTTATTGCACAACAGAATCAAAGCAGAGTGGCAGGATAGGAAGAAAGCTTGAGGTTAAATAGCTTAGTATGTCCTCAAACTCTACCATTTAGGATGGCCATAACTGGAATCTCTTTTTAAAGTAGAGTAATAATACTTTTGAGTAGCCAAGGATAAATGGGCTGACAACGGGCTTTTTTAAAAATTTTTCACACAGCTCAGGTAACTAGAGGGACCAAGTGCAAATTCTAACACTCGCAAGATTACATGCACCATAGCCATTTCTTCATGGATTTGATTCTATAAAAATGAGTTTTGGCAGTTCAGGCCGGTAAAATATTGCTTCCTTGTTCTTAAAGGAGATTATTTCTAGGGAAACTTTATTTTTTCTCCAACCAGCCTTCAAAGATTTCACCCAATAAAGAAATGCCTACATAGGTTTGTGCTAAACCTGAATTCTGTTATTTTCATTGTTCTAATAGGGTGACAATGACCAATCTTGTTCTTGAGTAAAAGTTCAGATTTTATGAGATCAGCTATTCTTAATAATTACCTAACATCTTAGAGCTGGTGTCAGAAATCATATAAATTTCAGAAGGTGACTGAGAGACTCCATAATCCAGGTTGTAGTCTCAGTGGGCTCTGAGAAAGCAGCAAGGGAAGACAAACTGACTTGGCTGGAGAGAGATGTTTTCATAGGATATAGTTTAAGGTATTAGGACATAGATTAGATAGATGCAAAAAAAAAAAAAAATGAGATCCTGAAAACCAAAGGGAAAGTAATACTAAGCCAAACGTCTCTGAGATAGTGCCCTAGAAACAAAAAGAGATGACTTATAAGTTGGTGAAAAAAAGTTACCAGGACCCAGACAAATATTTTGGATGAAGAGATGCATTCTATCAGTCAGAATCTGCAATGATTCCTCAAGAAATGAACAGAACCCAGGAATCTATTTTAACTCCAAGTCACAGGTAATGAAGTCCATAGTAAAAGCAATTCAATAACTGCCCTATGAAGGACAGGAGAGCTTTATCTATTTTTACAGAAAATCTGGATAGATTTGAGTAGTGAAACTGCTCTATAAAGTCAGGGAATCAGGCACCTAGGAAAAACATATCAGAGATGAGCCATAGTAAAGGGGAACCAGACAGAATAATGTACAGGTTAAGACCAGGTCTGGGCTCAACCTTTGTCTCACATGAGAGATTCTCTAGTCACTGTTTTGCTCATAGCTTTCTTTTCACTTAGAATGAAACTCAAGTCCTCAGATCATCCTAAGTCTCTTCCTGCTTTTCCCCTCTCTTGCACACTACAGTCCTACTGCAGTCTCTGTGTTCTTACATACCCTTTTTTGCAGGGTTTTACTCTTGTTGTGCGCCTTACTGCATACACTCTTCCCCAGATATTTGCATCACTCTTCCTCTACCTCCTGAGGCCACTGCACAAATGTTTCCTTTTCAGCCAGGCCTTCCCAGACCATCTTATTTTATTTTCTTAAGATTCATTTATTTAAAAGTCAGAGTTAACAGAGAGAAGGAGAGGAAGAGAGAGGGGTAAGGGGAGAGAGGTGAGAGAGAGATAGAGATCAAGATATCTTCCATCTACTGGTTCACTCCCCAGGTGGCTGAATGGCTGGGGCTGGGCCAGGCTGAAGCCAGGGCCAAGAGCTTCATCCAGGTCTCTCACATGGGTGGCAGGGGCCCAAAAACTTGAGCTATCTTCCACTGCTTTTCCCAGGCCATTAGCAGGAAGATGGATTCATAGTGGAGCAGCTGGAACTGGAATGGCACCCAAATGGGATGTCAGGTTTGTGGGCGATGGTTAACCAGCTATGCCATGACAGCAGCCCATTTTAAAGTACAACAACCCACCCAACCTCCAGGCACAGTCATTTTAACTTTCTGCTTTTGCTTCACTTCATGGCTCTTTTCATGATCTGACAGATTTATGTTCACCAGTGTGTGCTGCCTATCCACCTCCCTCCAATGGCATATGTGCTTTTGAGCTTTTTTTTTTTTTTTTTTTTTTTTTTTTTGGTGAAGACAAAGGCACTTTTCCTTTGCTCCATTAATTACCCAGAGCAAACAAAATTGTCTGTACTTAGCAGAGATTTGAAAGATGCTTGTTGAAGCCATCAAGTGTTTAGTCTTCATGGCTGAGGTGCCCATGTCCCACATTATAGAGCCTGGGTTTGATTCTCAGCCATGGCTCCTGACTCCAACTTCTTGAATCAGGAGACCCTGCAAGGCATCAAGTGATGGCTCAAGCAGATGGGTCCCTGACATCATGTGCTAGAATTCCAGTTTATGTTCCCTGCTCCCAAATTTGGCAAAGGCCTAGCCCTGTCCATTGTAGGCATTTGGAAGTGAACCAGCAAATGGAATTTCTCTCTTTCTGTCTCAATTTCTCTCTCCCTTCAGATAAATAAATAAAATATTAAATATATATGTATACTTGTTGAATATATTGAATATTTATTTAAATGCTGGAAGCTTTTAGCATACTGGTATTTAACTCATTCAAGAGATTTTACTATGGAAGATCCATCTGTCAAATATAAAGGAATATATTAGAAAAGCAAAAGTTTAGAAATGAAATCAAATAAAAAGTAAAAGGAAGAAAGGGGTTCTCTCTCAGCCAACAGCTCTAGCCCTGTTTGTATTAGAGAAAGGTTCAACTGTCAGTATCTCAACTAAGCTTTTACTGAGGACTAGGGGAAGAGCAGGTGGGAAGGGCACGTTGTAGGCATATTCCACAGAGTAGCAGAGAAAGATGCAAAAGAAAGAGGGGTTTCCAAAGACCTGGAATATTCCAAAGTTGAGGAAAACAAGATCACATATGACTTGATATCCAATTAGGGCACCACCCCTTACACAGTGGAGGGCTCTACTAATTGTGGGGTCACTCTGTTCTTTCAGAGACAGAGTTTTCTCTCTCTCTCTCTCTCGCTCTCTCTCTCTCTCTCTCCCACTCCCTCTTCTCATAGGAAGAGTCTCCTGACTGCTTGCAGCTCTCCTCACGTGGTTGCCTGCACTCATTTCTGAATGTGTACTCTAAATAAATGAATAAATCATACTCCCATTCTTGCACTTGATTTATGTTTCTGCTTTGAATTTTTATCTCCCATGAGGGTAAGAACCTAGAATACAACATCTTCCCACAACAAATCCAGGATGCCAGAAACCAGGTCTCAAGGGCAGCTGAAAAACAAGACATGTGAAATGTTGGTTAAAACAAAATCAACACAGCACACCTCAAGGAACATATGATGAGTGTGGCATTTCAAGTGTCGCAGAGCTACTTATATCTCAAAGGGGACTTTCAAAGAGAAGAGACAGTTCCAACAGGAGAAAGACCCTTCACTCCATATACAATTATTAAACCAAAACTTCTTGACACCAAAGGATCTCTGATATTACAGTGACTATGGAGCCATAACAGATGCTAGTCACAAAGGGACTGGGTCGGGACAAGTTTCTCAGCTACTAGCAGGAAAGCTAGATAGTTGTTGGAAAATGCCCACTGGAGCTATCAGCCAAGAGCATTTTCATAATGAAAATCTGGGGAAGGGAAGTGTAAACTGATCGTGTTGAACTTACCCTGGGTAAAGATAAGAGGCTCAGGAAAATACCACGCAGGGATAGGAGAACTGTCAATAAGGAGAAACATTTGCTGCTTCTGGATTGGTTGGGGCTAATAGTCTGGAAAGCTTATGTGTGAGTAGGAGGCACCAGCACCTGGGAGATTCCCCCAGGGATTTTAAGTCAAAGCTTTAACATACATGCAGGAATGTACAACAGTCTGATGGTTTCAGCCAGTAGCTCTTAACCGATTAGCTTCCTTATCTCTTCTCCCCATCCCCCTCTGCCCTTTGTGAATAAATTTAACGCATGCCAAAATTTTTCTTTTATCACAGTCATTGCTCTCAAAGGAGAGATTTCCCCCACATGAGTTGACAGGTCATGGATTCTGAACGAAACCATGTTTTATTTTTCCCCAGTAACATTTCTTCCCCTCGGATTGCCATTAGTCCTTGGCTCTAGAAACATAATTCTGCCTGAAATAATGGCTACAAAAGCTGGGAATTATTTTGTTTCCTGAATATGGTGGGTATGAGACCCCTGCTGTGATAAACTTGTCTGTCCTTGAATTCTTTTCAAAGGAAGGCAATTTAGAGGCTTGGCATTGAACTAGCACAGCTTCAGAGATCCTGAAGGAACTCTGCTGGCTCAGGGAGAGGCAGCCCAGCCCAGGCATCATCTGCTGGAGGAATTCCAGCTGCCTGCCCTTGGAAGCAAGCAGCCCTCAGCGGAGAGCAGTGTAAGAAACCGGACAAGGGGGAAATTCTACACTTAAATTATGTTGAGCCTATCAGGGCAACGTAATTTGACTTTTTTGATAATTTGGTATTATTTTGGGCTTGAATGTTTCAGGTCTGCAACTAGCAAGATGACTTTATCTTGGGTACTTTAATTACTACTCCCAAGGAAAGCTTTTATATTCAAATTGGGGACTGATAAGCAGAAAGCTTTTATATTCAAATTGGGGATCCTTCTATTGTGTTGGCATTTTTATTATTAATGTATATTTACATATCATAGTATTGGAGCATCTTAATGTTCCAGGCTGATCCTGTGGTGGGATCTCCAGATGCCTCTACTTATACATGGCTGGAAATAATTTGCGATGGAAATAGAGCAGACATTGTTGGACAATATGGCATGAAAGTGCATTTAAGTAATTTCTGAGCTTTCTGAGATAAAAACCTACACTGCTCTCTAGAGGTCCCTCAGAAGAAAGGTGTGGCCAGGCTCCATAGGGAGGGATGCTGGGTTACTACTAGTCTTCCCACAGGGGAAAAGCCACAACGCAACCTTATCATGCACTCAATAGGCCAGTCCAATCAATAAAGAATTCAAGTCTATGAAACCATGGAGGGGAAAGCCCACACCCCAGCCCCCTGAAAAGGGGCTTCCCTAAGTGCACTGGCCTCTCTCCCTCTATTCCCCACAGAGCTGGAAGGAGGTGCGTGGTCAGTGAAGCTCACTCAGTAGCCATGGAAACTGTCCCGCAATTCTTGATCAGCAAAAGTAGCCTGTGAAAGATCCTGAACATAGGAAATTTGTTCTTTCTCCTTCAGTCTCCACTTGTTCAGTGGGAGGCAATGTTTAACCCGGTTAAGAATGTTTGCTGTGCAAGGACCAGTGTTGTTGTAGATGAAGCAACACCTGCACCCCACATTGGAGTGCTGCTTCCAATCCCAGCTGCTCTGCTTCCGATGCAATTTCCTTGTTAATACATCTGGGAAGGCAGAGGAGCATGGCCCAAGTACTTGGGTCCCTGACAATACCCATCTAGGAGAAAAGGTTGGAGTTCCTGACTCCTAGGTTTGGCCTGGCCCAGACCTGGCTGTCGTGTCCATTTGGGGAAACAACCAGAGGATAGAGGATAGAGGATCTCTCTCTCTCTCTCTCTCTCTCTCTCTCTCTCTCTCTCTCTGATTTTCAAATACATAAATATTTTTAAAAAGAATGTTTGCTCTGCAGATTAAACTTCCCTTTGGGTGCATTTTTCTAAGATCTAGATAGAAAATCAGAAAGACTATCCTAAGCTATTTCTACTAAAATAGACTTTCTCAGTTATAAAGATCATTGTTTGTTACTGCAGCTTTCTTTCTATTTTTCTACTGGTAAAATGTAAGGCAGAGAAAGGTGTGATACATTGGTCCCCAGGATCCATGGAGAGACACATGATGTAATTCACGTGAGGCTCTTGCCTCGGTGCCTGGGTACATTATAAGCGCTCAAGACCCTGACAACGTGGCAAATGAGCTGCTGTGCAGCAGTTGTGTGTTATGGTCTTTCCTTCCATGCTACTTACCACTCTGCTTCGTTTCCTCGTTAGCTTACTTGTGTCATCAGGGATTATAACTGCCTGGAGGTCAGAGGTCACATCTGAGTCATCTTTGTATTAGCTGAAGCACTCTACTGTCTTGCATGAAAAGGGCGTTCAAGGAAAAATTACTAGTGAACAAAGGGCAACCTAATGTTGCCTATTAAATATTAAATCTAGATTTTCATATTTAAATAACCGCATGAAGAGGGTCAGCATTTCTTTTGACTCTAAGTGGAATTTCTTCCTGGACAAAATTCTCAACAAGAGGGAAATGTGCAGTTTAACACCTGGGCTACCCAATCTCTGCAAATGAAATCAAATCTCAGTGGAACTGATGGGGTTGTTTCCTTCAGGGACGTTCAAAGCGCTTTATGGTCAGCACAACATCCAGTCTCATGGCAGCCCTGGGAGTCACTGTCTGGGCCTCCTCAGCTACCTAAACACTTTGCATGCAACACATTTCTCCCTTTGAGATCTTTCTTTCGGTGATGGAAACCATGTGGGTGCTTAATAAATATTATTATGAAAAACAATAATATTTATTTGAGGTCCCACAGAGAAGCTAGGAAAGTGAGTGACGCAAAGGGTCGGAATCTGCAGTCTCCTATAGCAAAGCAGGAGCCCTCTGCGACTGCACACTCGCCATGCCAGGCAGTCCTCGGGGCTTCCAAGTGGGAGGCAGGCAGGTGACCTCCACCTGGAACTGAAGAAGGAATACATAAAACGTCGAGACAGATATGGTTCTTGGTCTTGAACTGCTCTCTATCAAAAGAAAATAGGTACTTCTCCAAAAATAACACCATACACCATGAAATATGTACAGGTGCATGAAGCCACTTGTTTACATATAGCCACAAGATTCAACAGTGAAAGTGAGTTCTCAAGACCAGAAAATACATATTTAACCCTCACTTTGCTTTTGCTTATCTGATTAGTACAGTCCTGATGTTCCAATTAGGACTCCAGAGAATTTATAGCTGTGTAATCTGTGGTTCAGCCTCTTAGCCTCAGTATCACTCTCTGTAAAATGGGATAAAAAATAGTACTAATTTTCCTAACCCAGTCCTAGCCTCTCTCTCTCTTTCTCTCTCTCTCTCTCCCTTCTCTCTCCTTCTCCCCTCCCACTCCTCTCTCCCTCTCTCTTTCCCTTTCTCTCTCTCTCTCCCCCATCTCTCTTTCTCTCGGCTTCTCAAATACATAGACTTTTAAAAGTATTATTCCAATAAAACCATCGAAACCATCAGGAGTATTAAATATGTTTATATAAAATATTCATCATGGGGCCAGAATTGTGATGTATCAGGTAAAGTCACTCTGCATGCTATGTTGGCAGCATCCCATATGAGCACTGGTTGGAATCCGAGCTGTTCCACTTCCAATTCAGCTCCCTGCTAATGTACCTGGGAAAGCAGTGGAGATGGCCCAAGTCCTTGAGCCTCTGCACCCATGTGGGAGACCCAGAAGAAGCTCCTGGCTCCTGGCTTCAACCTGGCCCAGCCCTGGCTGTTGCTGCCATTTAGGGAGTGAACCGGTGGATGGAAGATCTCTCTTTATAACTCTGACTTTCAAATAAACAAAATAGATCTTTCAAAAAAATTCACCATACTGCCTGTTACATAGGACACTCTCAAAATTGCTATTACTGATTTTCTTTTTACATATTTCATATATCTGATTTTCATTTTTGAATTCTAATTATAAAATTATTAGATATTGTACAAATTTTAACAATTGTAGAAAAAAATAAATACAAAAAGTAATTGCAGAAAAAGAAGTTTCACCAATAATTCTGCCATCCTCTGATTTAAAAAAAAAATAGCAATTCAACGAATTTCCAACTTCTAATTTCTAAGGGTAGGGGCTATACTGTTAGATCTGTGCAAAGTACCTGCCATATAGCAGATGCTCACTGAGTGCATGGTGAAAGACCTCACGGTCAGGAATAATTGTACGACAGTTAAGCTGTTTCTATGCATAAGTAAAAGGGAAACCTTCTAACAGACGATCTCTGAGCTCTTTTCTCAGTAATTAATAGGATATATTCCTTAGGTCACCTCTGAAGCCTCACCACCAGAACGTTCATGAGTGTAATTCAATACTCAGTTGCTCTGTATAAACTATACTAATTTGCTCTCTGCTGGGTGGCGAGTTTTACATGTTCCTATTCTTTTCCTTTTGGTCTTAAGTTCTATTACACAAATAGATTGAAACCCAAGTTAACCGAGCACCAAAAAGGAAACCTATTGAAGTGAAATGGATACTATGAGAAACAGTGACTTGATCAGCCCTTGTCCTTACTGTTGATGAACAACTTAATACTTTATCACTTTTAGTAATTTTTTTGTCCTACTTAATACTATTGGTTGAACTCTGTAATAAACACACAATTATTCTTAGGTGTTGAAATTTAACTGAAAAGTGATCCTTGTTAAATATAAGAGTGGGAATAAGAGAGGGAGGAGAGGTACAATTTGGGACATGCTCAATCGGACTTGCCCCAAATAGTAGAGTTAGAAATGTGCCAGGGGATTCCAATTCAATCCCATCAAGGTGGCATGTACCAATGCCATCTCACTATCCAAGTGATCAATTTCAGTTCACAATTGATCATAATGATAGGATTAAGAGTCAAAGAGATCACATAAACAAGACTAGTGTCTGCTAATACTAACTGATAGAATTAAGAAGGAGAGAACGATCCAACATGGGAAGCAGGATACACAGCAGACTCATAGAATGGCAGATGCCCTAAACAGCACTCTGGCCTCAGAATCAGCCCTTAAGGCATGCGGACCCGGCTGAAATGCCCATGAGAGTATTTTAGACATGGAAAGCCAAGACACTCAGGCAAAAAAAAAAAAAAAAAAAAAAAAAAAAACCCTAAATGAAAGATCTCTGTGAGTGAGATCCCAGTGGAAAGAATGGGCCATCAAAGAAGGAGGTACCTTTCTTTGAAGGGAGGAGAGAACTTCCACTTTGACTATGACCTTGTCTAAATAAGATCAGAGTTGGTGAACTCAAAAGGCTTCCATAGCCTTGGCAACTCATGACAAGAGCCTAGGGTGATTACTGATGCCATAAACAAGAGTGTCAATTTGTTAAGTCAACAACAGGAGTCACTGTGCACTTACTCCTCATGTAGGATCTCTGTCCTTAATGTGTTGTACAATGTGAATTAATGCTATAACTAGTACTCAAACATTATTTTACACTTTGTGTTTCTGTGTGGGTGCAAACTGTTGAAATCTTTACTTAGTATATACCAAGTTGATCTTCTATATATAAAAGGAATTGAAAATGAATCTTAATGTGAATGGAATGGGAGAGGGAGCAGGAGATGGGAGGGTTGCAGTTGGGAGGGAAGTTATTGGGGGGAAAAGCCATTGTAATCCATAAACTGTACTTTGGAAATTTATATTTATTAAATAAAAGTTAAAAAAAAAGAAACCTAAGTAAGAGCAGGTATTTGTAGTATCTCTTTCTTTTAGATTCCCCACCATCTCCAAGTTCCAGACTTTGCAGTCAGTGGCCAGAACCTTGGTTTTAATGGACTGATAAACTGAGTCGGTATACATTATGCATCACTGACTTATCCCAGCCATGTGTGGGAAAGTATCTCAAAGAGTAGAGGACAGCCCAATTGGCCTTTAGTTGTTCTACTTACTTTCTTTTTTAAAAATTTATATGAAGGGAAGGAATTTAATGTATTTCATATATATAATTTTAAGAGCATAATAATACTTCCAATCCTACCCTCTCTCCCTTCCCCACTTTCCACCTCCTTCCTTCTTCATTTCTTATTTTCCTTTCAATTTTTAAAAAGACATACTTTCAATTTACTTTATAATCACAAGCTTAACACTCCACTAAATAAAGAATTTAACAGGTAGTAAATAGAAAAACCACTGTATAGACAAGTGTATAAAAATAATCAAATCTCAAAATATCAATTTCATTCATATACATTTTTTGTACTCCGCATGTTATATCTAGGTCTGTTGAGAAACTATAGCTAAGTACCCTAGATTGAGTCCTATTTTCTGATCTTAAGTGACTGCTTTATGGCCACTTCCTTCATGATCAACACAGCATTAAGAAAGGATGTGGCTTTTTGAGCCCCATTACCTGGGTTCAAATCCAGGACCTACTGCCTTCTACTATATGTTGAGCAAAATAATTGACTACTCTGAGCCAGTTTCCTCTGACATTGTCTGGCACATGGCAAGCATTAAATAAACATAAACTACTATTGTTATTAGTAGTAGAAGTATTAATAAAATGAACCCTAGTGATTGGTGACCTAGCAATGTCCCAGCCAATATCAGTACTGCCATGAATCAAAGGTTGCATGGGTATAATTAGAGCCTCCAAGTGTTACATGCCAATTATATTCAGATCACTGCATTCAGAGCTATAGTGAACTGGGATGAATAAAATACACATTTTGCTCTAATAGTTTCATAATGCAGAAACCAAAAGCTCAAAGTATTACAATCTCAGAATGCATTAGGAGAAGTCTTTTAGAAATGTGTAGTGCTATTAGTTCCATATGAAAAGATGTACAAAATACAATCTAAAGACTAAAGTAATCAGGAAAATGGGCTCCCTTCCATCTTCTATCCCTGCAGATAGTGGTCACTATCCAAATTATTTGTGTCATAAAGTTGTTTCCCACAAAACTGACTGTTTAAAGTGTTAAAAGCACACGTGTGCTATAAAAGAAGATATTATCAACATTGTTATTAGTGCATTAAGAACAGACAGAACTCAGCCCTGCCACATCAAAGGAGTGTTTTTCAGATTTTCCCCTAGTGGGTTGGGAAGAGAAACTAGAAACATATAACCTTGCAAAAATGGATATTTAAATAGGAAAGGCAGAAACATAGAGCCAAAGGTATACAAACACATGCGGAGGACCTTATAAAAGCATCAGACTCTGCTCTCTCAGAGTCTTGGGACTTGACTAGGGATATAAGAAGGGAATCTTAAGGTCATCCCAATGCATCTTAGAACAAGATGAACCATCACAATCAAGTTACACAGGGGATAATATACAGATAAAAGTAATTCATCTGAAAACCAAAGTCAGACAAGATTCCCACTGTGCTCACAGGCCCCTCCTGAGGACTATCTTTGCACATGTCACCACATACGAGTTCACGGCTGATTGCGCCAATGGCTACCTGAACCAAAGCCTGATGTACAGGTTGCCTGAAGTTTATGAAGTGGCATGACACTTTCTGTCCAAAGTGAGTATATTAGTCTCCCTTTCCCTTCTCTCCAGTTTTGCTTTGGATGGGTTCAGTTACTTATGATCAACCACAGTCTAAAGATACTAAATGGAAAATTCCAGAAATAAGCAACTCATAAGTTCTAAATTGCACACTATACTGAATAGTGTGATGAAAATCTCACACCACTCCACTGGATCCCACCTGGGATCCCACCATCCACTTTGTATATGCCACCCTCTCATTAGTCACTAAGTAGCTGTCTGTTAGATCAACTGTCAATATTGCTGTACTTTTTTTCATGTGCTTCTGTTCAGATCTTACTTTACTTTAACATCAGCACCAAAATACAAGGGTAGTGATGCTGGCAATTTGGATAAGCCAAAAACAAGCTGTAAAGTGCTTCCTCTGAGTGACAAAGTGAAAGTATAGTAAAATGCTTGGAGGAAGAAACCACATTCACATAACTGTTATTACAGTACATAATTATAATCGTCTATTTTATTATTATTGTTGTTATTAGTTTCTAACTCTGCTCGGCTTCCGAATTAAACTTTATTGTAAATATGTTACACAGGAAAAAGGTAGTGTATACAGGGATCACACTATTCACAATTTCAGGCACCCTCCAGAGATCTTGGAATGTGCCCCCTGTGGCTAAAAGAAGGACTACTGTATCCCCTATTGGATGGTGATGCATAGACCAAATTAGATTCCGTCTCTTAAGGAGTGTGATTGACACAGAGAGAAACACAGACATCAGGGAGTAAAAGACAACAGAGAGCAGTGAAGAAGCAAAATACATTACACAGCGGTCATCACGAGGCGATAGAAGATAAGCATGAGCAGAAATCCTGAAGTACAAAAGAAAAAGGATAAAATGTACTCAGTAGGAATCAGGAAAGCCGAAGAGGTGATATTGAGTCACTGAGCATGGAATAGCAACCATTATCTTCTGAAGGACCACAGCTGAGGCTACAAGAGTTAGTGTTGCTTCCCATTGCTATCTGAGTTCTCTATAAGGCCTGGTTGTGGATCTCCTGAACAATTTTTCTTCCTGACCTGACCTCCTGATGTGTTCTCATTGCACTAACTCCCTGTGAACTAAGATAGCCTGGGAGTCTCTGTTCCTTGCAATATGAAAGGTTGGACCCAATTAGAACTGCAGGTGGTGATGCTGGTTATTTAAATTATATACCACATGATCTCAGAGATCCAGGGCAGTACATTGGGCCAGAATGTGGGCTTTGAAGTCAGATTGGCATGGTTTCAACTTGGAGTCCTGGCACTCCCAAGCTGCTTCAACAAGCAGCTAAATTCTTAAAGTTCTCTCATATTCAGTTTCTTGACCCATCAAAGAGAAAAAGCCTATTCTAAAGGGATGTTTTGAAAATTGCATCAGATCAGGTACATGTATGCAAATGCCCAAAGTAAATGCTTACTAAAAACTAGCTATTGTAATACGATCATTTTTAAGCAGTGGCTTCATAATTACTAAATGCTTTATTTATGGCACCCTGTGATCACATTGGACATGCTTAAGAGCTTCATCTTGAGCAAAAAGGCAAGAGTTTTGCTAAGGTGTCCTTGTTTTGGTCTGTATTGTTATCTTTAATGACTGCCTCATCTCTTTAGATTTTGATTTGATTTTGCTTCTGGACTTCAAGGGTCTCATTCTCCCTTTCTGTGAACATTCCTCCTCTACTCACTTGCAAATGAATGTCCCAGATTCCTAATAAGCCTGACATCTGACCCTGAAAGCCTGGTATGACTCAGTTCTGAGGTAGACTCGCTGTCCCACCCTCTCCGCCCTGTCTCAGGAGAAAGGGAAGGTTTTGGAGGATCAGTATTTATGTTAGGCTATGAATCCTGGTGGCTTGAGCATGAGGGTTTTCATGTCGCTAAACGTCTGTCTTGACCAAGAGTTTTGACTCACTAAAGCCCTTTAAAAAATCTTGCTCCATCTCTCTGCACTTTGGGCCCACAACACAAAGCGGAAGGAAGTGGTGAGGGGAGGAACAAGGCCTAATTGGCGATTCCTGCTTAGACCCATAGACTCACACTGTTTGCTTTGGAAGGGAAATGGCCTGAATGCTTTCCCCACTGTTTGCATGAACCTACAAAGCCTCTGATCCATCCAATTACATCTCATAGTAAGGGCTAATGGATATTAAAATTACATGGGTCAGGGCTCAAATACAAGTGCAGTTCTCTCGAATTGAGTTAAATCAAGTATTTACTCTGAGACCCAAAGTACAAATTGTGGGCTGTTGAATCAGCTGGAGTTCTCAAAATAGAATTTGACCTGAATAGAGATAATTCCATGAAAACACTACTGGAAACCAAAATACTTATCTAATCTGTAAGTCTGGCAACATGTACAGCATTACTGATCACTGGTACTGGTGAAAGAGTCTTAATTTTTATGTCTAGAGGAAATTAAGCCAAGAAAAAAGCAAATCATTTCGTTCAGAGGAAAGATGTTCATGCATTTTACATTTTAAATGATTCCATTTGAGCACTTGGAAAATTAAAGGGCTTTCAGCCAAAAACAGCTGCATGTCACTCGGCTATGTGAAGCTCAAGGAAAGCTTGGCCTTATCTAACTTCTCAGAAATACACTAACCAGAGACTCTATGAGTTCCAGAGCTAGCACATGCCTACAAGGGATTAGAGGGAAACCAAAGTGAAAAGCAATTCACTCATAATGGAGAGTATAATGGTTATAGATACCAAGTGTGAGAAGGGTCATTCCAAATTGTCAAAATGAGCTCCAGACTTACCAAAACTAGAAGACCATTCTCTGTGTGGGCAGCAATGAGCTCTGGGAATTCCCAAAAAGAACAAGAAGTGGGATTCATCTTGGGATATTTAAAAACCCATCTTTCCTAACAGCTAGAGGCCTACAGTTCCAATGACAAAGAGAACAGCTGTTACTTTTCACAAAACTCTGTGTATTCTTAGCTTTTATTAACAGACTGCTCAAATCCAATGTTATCAGGATGAGCTTTCTAAACAGCTAACTAGCTAAGAAGTGTGACTTCAAGAGTACCTAGAATGCCTTCCCATGACGTTCATCCTGTCTTAATCTTTGGGCTTCTTTAAAACCAAATACCATAAACTGGGTGGCTTATAAACAAGATAAATTTATTTCTCACAGTTCTAGAGACTGAAAATTCAATATCAAGGTGTCAGCAGATTCAGGGTCCAGTGCGGATCCACCTCTTGATTTATAGACAGCACCTTCTTGCTGTGTGCTTCTCTTGTTGTGTGTGGAAGTGACAAACAAGCTCCCTTGGGACAATTTTATAAGGGCACTAATTCCTTTCATGAGAGTTCTGCCCTCAGAACCTAGTCACTTTCTAAATGTCTCACCTTCTTGGGGTTAGGATTTCAGCATATATATTTGCGGGAGACACGAACATTTAGATCATAGCATTTAACTCAATTTACTATCCATTGGCTCAATGCTCAAAATCATGTCTAGTTGAGGTGTCTATGTCAAATAGGAGATAGGTCCCTAAAAGGACAACCTCATTAACGTTCATTAGTCATTTACACTTCAATGAAGAGGAATTTATTACTTACTTTCAAAAGGGAAGGTGATGTTTAGTGTCACTGGTCACCTAAACTTGGATGTTTGACTATCAATTAGAAAGAAGCCTAAAAATGGGAGACTGATAGGTGGAAAACTAATAAAACCTTCTGAATGATGCTGACCCCTAGGCAGAGGTTAAAATTAGATACCAAAAGATCTCCAATTTCAGAAGAAGCTGCAAATATCCAAACTACAAAGAAAATGCAAGCAATTCTCAACTCAGTTTGCCAACTTTTCTATTGCAATGACATTTACAATCTCATTACACAATGTACAATTACATTAATTAATTAATGAATTACATTAATTTGGGCTCTGGCCTCTTCTATAGTTACCGGATAAATACACACAGACACATGTATGTCTATATTTGTAGACATACACAATCATAATATAAAAAATCTGCATTTGAGAATTCACCTACTTAGTAAAATGTATTCGTAATCCCCATAAGAATGCCCATAGCTTTGTAAGTCATTTGTGGATATGCACAGAGCAGCAGAAAACTTGAGTCACACAATGCACACAGCCCTAACTGAAGTCAAATGAGACAACACTCTGCCTTCCTGTCTCAGCTCTCAAATTGTCATACTGTAAACAAGTATACTTTTGTGGTTTATTTGATGTCATTTTTGTGCTTCTTGTTTGTGAGTTCCTGTTTAAAATAGCTCCATATGTAGTGCTGGAGTGCTGTGTAGTGTGCCTAAATGCAAGAAGGCTGTAACATGCCTTACAGAGAAAATACATGTGTTAGGTAAGCTTTGACATGCATGAGTTACAGTGCTGCTGGCTGAGAACTCAGTGTTTAAAATCAATAATATGTATTAAATAAGATGTTTGCAAATAGACCCACATGAAAGCAAGGCTATATATCAGTTTATGAAAATATTGTGACCAAAGGCTTGCAGGAACCTAACCTTGTGTTTCCTCTGGATAAAATGGCTCAGAATTCATTAATTCAACATTCACAGAGCCTTTAGAGAATATAAATTGTGCAAAACTTGAGAATTTATGATATATGTCTTTTATTTGGAAGCAGTTTAAGACTCTCATAAAGTCACAAAAATAGTAGCTTTGTGTATAATTCCCTCAGCTATCTCCAATGATATTTTATGTTCAAAATCAGGACATTGACATTGATACAATACTATTAAAACTCAAGTACAGACCTTATTCTAAATTTCATCAATTTTTACTTATATGTATATTTCTGTGAATTTTATCACAGTACAAATTTATGTAACCATTATCACAGTTGGCACACAATTGTTCCATCACTCAAGGAAAATTCTTCATGTTACCATTAATAGCTCAGCTATAGGCCCCAACATGCTGGTAGTTATTAACCTATTTTCTATCACTAAAATTATTCCCCCCTTTGAAAGTTTATATAAATTGAATTTACAGTGAATAGCCCTTTGAGATAGTTTTTTTTTTCCACTTAACTAGTGACCTTGCTGTCCATCCAAGTTGTTGAGTATACCAATGGTTCATTTCTTCTTCATCACAGAATAGTATTCTGTTATACAGATGTACCACAGTTTGGTTTCCCATTCACCCACAGGTGAATCCATTTGAGTTGTTTACAGTTTGGAGATATTAGAATAAGGCTATTCAATATGCCCTTTAATATTTACCTTATGTTGCCTAAAAGACCAAATGCAGTGTGGGAGAACCTGTGTTTTATCACAGAGACAGTTGAGACATGAAATGTAACTGAGTACTTAATGTTTTCGTTAATTGCCTCTTGCCAAGATTCTATTTATTTGTTGAATTTTTAAAAACCATCTATTTTTTACCTTTCTTCTGTATTTGTTCTTTTCCATTTCATATTGTACTACTTAGCTCCATGATGGCCTTTTTATTCTTCAAAATACTGCTTTACCACTGCAAGCTATGTGTAAGGGTGCTTTCTTTATGGTTTCAGGTAATGGATGAGGATTACAAACCACAAAGTAGAGCAACACTGAATACCTTCCCAGTCCTTAAGTATCCTTGGATGCTTTCCGAATGGGAGATTTTAAGTGCTCACTCTATTAAGCAGGCTCTTCCTTCTCTGTCTCTAAATTTTATTAATTTATTTCTATTCATTTGAAAGGCAGAGACACAGACTCACTATCCAATGGTTCTCTCCCCCAAATCCACAACACTCAAGTCGGATCCAGGTCAAAGCCAAGAACCAAGAACTTGACCTATGCCTTTCACACGTGTGTCAGGGATCCAGCTACCTGATCAATCATCTGATGCCTCCAATGGTATGCATTAGCAGGAAGCTGGAATCAGGAACAATGCTAGGATTCAAACCCTGGCACTGTGATATGGGATGTGGACATCCCAAGCAGAGTCCTAACCACACCTGCTCTTCGCCTCTGTCTCTAGGAAGGTCTCTTGCTTCTTGACCTCTTTCGAGCCCAGTTCATTGACCCTTAAACTCTCTGACCTTTATTTACAGAGGCAGTTTAGCTGTCTCTGTCTCATTTTCATTTCATTCTGAACTAGTCCTATGGGTTATCTTTCCAGAACCAAAATTGTCCACCCATCAAGATGTTTTGCTGAACACCTTCCTTTCCAAGAGAGTTTGCCCCTCAGCTCCCAAACTGCCTTATTTTTCCTACCTTCCTTGTATTTAAAATGAAAGTCATCAGAAACATAAGATTTTTTCAGCATAAAACTGCTTAATAGTTAGTTTTACATTATTTGAATCCACGAAATAATATTTATGCATACTTCCAGATACTAGAGTTTAATAAAAGGGAGACAGAGTCTGACCCTAATAGAAATCTGTCATGTGCAGCCTTTATAGCTCCCACTAAGGGGTGCCCGTGAGTTCCCTGCTGGGCTCATACACAGCATGAATCCTGCTGTTTAGAGCTCATAGTCATTTGAACTGCCTGCTCTCCAATTTTTACAACTTCTGCCCATAGCTGTTAGCCAAAAGATAACAAATAGGATGAAGTCTCAACGTCATTTCTGACAGACTGAGAGCAGAGGTGGCATGACATAGGAAATGATCCCTTGCTAACTCCTGGGAAGCAAAAGGAGTTGCAATTCCCTCCTTTCTCCTCCTACCTCTGTCCTCTTTCCCATCCCAGTCCTATTCAAGAGTCCCTTAGAACCCAGTCCCTGTTGTGCTGGGTGCTGAGGAGACAAAAGTTGGAAGTACATGACCCTGAGCCAAAAATGCCCCAGTAGAAGTCAGAGGAAGTCAGGTGAAAGATGAAACATTTAAACAACAGTACTTTTCCAGAGGCAGAGCTTAACTGTAAGAGTTTGATTTCAGGGATTTAAGCCCATATGGTTTCTTAAAGACATTTTATGTATTTGAAAAGCAGAGTAACAGAGAAAGAAGGATAGACAGACAGACAGACACACACACACACATACTGGGAAAGAGGGAGGGAGGGAGAGAGGGAGGGAGGGAGAGAGGGAGGGAGGGAGGGATCTTTTATCCACTGGTTTACTCTCCCAACTGGCCACAATGGCTTGGGCTGGACCAGGCCAAAACTAAGAGCTGAGGGATTCTATCTGGGTGTCCCACATGGGTGGAACGGCCCATGTGGGATGCTGGAATCACAAGCAGGCATACGATGTTGCACCGTAAGGCCTAAGCCTACATGAATTTAAGGAGGAAAATAATGGACTTGGTTTTTTGGGAAGCAAACTATTTGCAATTTTGAAAAGGGTGCTCTTGGATGAGGAGGCACTGGAGGCATGGAGGCTGAAAAGCAAAGGCCATAATCCAGCTTAGAAATGATAAAGTTCTGTCCTAAAGCACAGTTCAAGGCAACCCTGAGAGGCAACAGGGTTTGGCAATTGACTATGATGTAAGAGGTAAGACAGGCCGGCGCCGCGGCTCACTAGGCTAATCCTCTGCCTGCGGCGCCAGCACACCGGGTTCTAGTCCCAGATGGGGCGCCGGATTCTGTCCCGGTTGCCCCTCTTCCAGGCCAGCTGTCTGCTATGGCCTGGGAGTGCAGTGGAGGATGGCCCAAGTGCTTGGGCCCTGCATCCCATGGGAGACCAGGATAAGCACCTGGCTCCTGCCATCGGATCAGCGCGGTGCGCCGGCTGCAGCACGCCGGCCGTGGTGGCCATTGGAGGGTGAACCAACGGCAAAGGAAGACCTTTTTCTCTGTCTCTCTCTCTCACTGTCCACTCTGCCTGCAAAAAAAAAAAAAAAAAAAAAAAAAAAAAAAAAAAGAGGTAAGACAATAGGAAAAAAGACAGTGCCAGTGGCCCAAAGCTTGAGAGGCAGGGAGAAAGTGTGTCCTGTTAGCTGGATCGCCAATACTGGAGGACCAAAGTGTGTGTAGGGTGTGTGTGGCTGGGTTGGGCACAGAAACAATACCTGCTTGTTTTTCCCATTCTCATGTGACAGACATCTTTGGACATACAGGCACAGGAGGCCAGAAAATAGCTTTAAATGTGATAGACACATATTATGTACCCAATAAATGTAAACAGAATGAAACACTACTACATTTTGGAATTCAAAAAAGATTAGAGATATAGTAGGATTTCAGAGCTGTAAAAGTATTTAGTTATCACCTAAGAGGCCTCCAATTCATAAATCGTATCCTATTTCTTCCCATCTCCCTGTCCTTTCCTCTACCACAAAATTGTTCTTCCCTTTGTGCTATGGATGCTACCAACACTGAGACATCACTCACACACCTGCAGTTTCATTATATTATTTTTCTATAACTGTGCATCTTTATTTTATTCTACCGCATTTTTTAAATATTATATCAAAAAGAAATCTATTTTTAATACTTCCATTTTAATCTTATCTTCTCTTGGTAAGTCATGTCTACGTATTAAAGTTCATCTAAAATTTTTAAAAGGCCCTGACACAGCCACACTGTGTTGGACAGGGAAGCTACAAGAGTTCTTTTTTTTAGAAAGCTTTTATTTAATAAATGTAAATTTCAAAGATACAGCTTTTGGAATATAGCAGTTCTTCCCCCCATAGCTCTCTTCCCACCTCCACTCCCATCCCTCCCTGCTACTCCCTTTCTCATCCCATTCTACATTAAGATTCATTTTTGACTTCAACGAGTTTCCCCTTTGGTGCTCAGTTAGTTGTCACCGATCAGGGAGAACATATGATATTTGTCCCTTTGGGCCTGGCTTAATTCACTCAGCATGATGTTTTTCAAATTCCTCCATCTTGTTGCAAATGACCGGGTTTTGTTGTTTTTGACTGCTGTATAGTATTCGATAGAGTACATGTCCCATAATTTCTTTATCCAGTCTACTGTTGATGGGCATTTGGGTTGGTTCCAGGTCTTAGCTATTGTGAATTGAGCTGCAATAAACATTAATGTGCAGACAGCTTGCTTGCCAATTTAATTTCCTTTGGGTAAATTCCAAGTAGTGGGATGGCTGGGTTGAATGGCAGGGTTATATTCAGGTTTCTGAGGAATCTCCAAACTGACTTTCAGCGACAACTAACTGAGCACCAAAGGGGAAACTTGTTGAAGTCAAATGGACACTATGAGAAACAGTGACTTGATCAGCTCTTGTCCTGACGGTTGATGTACAATGTAATACTTTATCCATTTTAGTATTTTTTTTTGTTCTAGTACCGTTGGTTGAACTCTGTAATTAACACACAATTATTCTTAGGTGTTTATATTTTAACTGAAAAGTGATCCCTGTTAGGAATTTGGAAAACATTATGCTGAGTGAAATAAGCCAGTCCCAAAGGGACAAATACCACTTGTTCTCCTTGATAGGTGACAACTAACTGAGCACCAAAAAGAAACCTGTTGAAGTGAAATGAACACTATGAAAAACGGTGACTTGATCAGCCCTCACCCTAACTGTTGATGAGCAACTTGATATGTTATCCCTCTTAGTATTTTTTTTGTTTGTTCTACTTAATACTTTTGGTGGAATACTGTAATCAATACACAATTCTTCTTAAGTGCTGAAACTTAACTGAAAAGTGATCACTGTTAAATATAAGAGTGGGAATAAAAGAGGGAAGAGATGTGCAATTTGGGACATGCTCAAGCTGACTTGCCTCAAACGGTAGAGTTAGAAACATACCAGGGGATTCCAATTCAATCCCATCAAGGTGGCATGTACCAACGCCATCTCACTAGTCCCAGTGATCAATTTCTGTTCACAATTGATCATAATGATAGGACTAAGAACCAAAGGGATCACATAAACAAGAATAGTGTCTGCAAATACTAGCTGATAGAATCAAAAAGGGAGAGAATGATCCAACATGGGAAGTGAGATACACAGCAGACCCATAGAATGGCAGATGTTCTGAACAGCACTCTGGCCTCAGAATCAGCCCTTAAGGCATGCGGATCCGGCTGAAGAGTCCATGAGAGTATTTCAGGCATGGAAAGCCAAGACACTCTGGAAAAAAAAAAAAAAAAAAAAAAAAAAAAACTAAATGAAAGATCTCCACGAGTGAGATCCCAGTGGAAAGAATGGGTCATCAAAGAAGGAGGTACCTTTCTCTGAAGGGAGGAAGGAACTTCCACTTTGACCATGGCCTTGTCTAAAAATTATCAGAGTCAGTGAATTCGGGGGGCTTCCATAGCCTTGGCAGCTCATGACAAGAGCCTAGGGTGATTGCTGATGCCATGGACGGGAGTGTCAATTTGTTAAGTCAACAACAGGAGTCACTGTGCACTTACTCCTCATGTAGGATCTTTGTCCTTAGTGTGCTGTACATTGAGATTTAATGCTATAACTAGTACTCAAACAGTATTTTTCACTTTATGTTTCTGTATGGGAGCAAACTGTTGAAATCTTTACTTAATGTATGCTAAACTGATCTTCTGTATATAAAGAGAAATGAATATGGGTCTTGATGTGAATGGAAGGGGAGAGGGAGTGGGAAAGGGGAGGGTTGCGGGTGGGAGGGACATTATGGGTGGGAAGCCATTGTAATCCATAAGCTATACTTTGGAAATTTATATTCATTAAATAAAAGTTTAAAAAAAGATTCATTTTTAATTATTTTTATTTACAGACAACCAACTCTATACTAAGTAAAGATTTCAACAGTTTGCATCCACACAGAAACACAAAGTATAAAGTACTGTTTGAAGACAAGTTGTACCATTCGTCTCATAGTACAACTCATTAAGGACAGAGGTCCTACATGGGGAACAAGTGCAGTGACTCCTGTTGTTGATTTAACAATTGACACTCTTATTTATGATGTTAGTGATCACCTGAGGCTCTTGTCATGAGCTGCTAAGGCTACGGAATTCTTTTGAGTCCACCAACTCTGTCATTATCTAGACAGGGCCATAAGCAAAGTCAAAGTTCTCTCCTATCATCAGAGAAAGGTACCTCCTTCTTTAATGGCTCCTCCTTTCCACTGGGATCTCATTCACAGAGATCTTTCATGTAGGTGATTTTTTGCCACAGTGTCTTGGCTTTCCATGCCTGAAATGCTCTCATGGGCTTTTTAGCCAGATCTGAATGCCTCAAGGGCTGATTCTGAGGCCAGAGTGCTATTTAGGGCATTTGTTATTCTATGAGTCTGCTGTGTGGCCTGCTTCCCATGTTGGAGTTACAAAAGTTCTTCCAAAGTATTACGGAGCTTTTAACAGAAGCTCCAACATTGGGAATCCCTGATGACAGGATTTTATGGAATATGGATTCTAGGATTTGGATTCCAAGCCTTTATATGAAGCTATAGAAGGCCCCGACATAGACACACTATGCTGGACAGGGGAGCTACAAAAGGTATAAGGAATTGAAGAGGTTTTAACAGAAGCGCCAACATTGGGAATTCCTGAGCAAGCCTTTCACAGACCCTCTTCCAATCAATTGCAGCTTAAATGGAAAAGATCTTACCAGGTGCATTTGAGCACAACTACCTCAGTAAAATTACGGTTAAACTTCCAACTCTTAAGTCTCCACAGGTGAACTGAAAAGGCATGCCTGATTATTCCTGTAAGCCAATTAAAGATCATAGATACCTCTTCAGAAACTAAAGGATAAGTAAAGCTTTTGCTTTTGTCACATCAAAACTGCTGTACCTTAAGGCAGAAATGCTGTACCTGCCTCCTCTTTTGATTCTCTCTCGGAGCTGATATTGACAATAAAACTCCTTAACAGGTTCTTCTATTATAATTCTCTGTGCTCAAGCTAAATGGTTTTATAATCTTCATAAGGGTAGCCTATCACCATCCACTACCTGGGAGTCTGTAAGATATGTTCTTTCCAACTTAAGGGGAACACTTCTTGGAATTGGTTTTGTTCCAGTTTTGCTTATGTGAATTAACAAACTTATATGCTTCAGAGCTCAACAACTTCAAAGATTACTTACTCCTTATTTGGGATCTCTGTCCTTCATGTGTTGTCCAATGTGAATTAATGCTATAACTAGTACTCAAACAGTATTTTACACTTTCTGTTCTGTGTGGGTGCAAACTGATGAAATCTTTACTTAATATATACTAAATTGATCTTCTGTATATAAAGATAATTGAAAATGAATCTTGATGTGAATGGAATGGGAGAGGGAGCGGGAGATGGGAGGGGTGCGGGTGGGAGGGAAGTTATGAGGGGAAATGGCCATTGTAATCCATAAGCTGTACTTTGGAAATTTATATTCATTAAATAAAAGTTTAAAAAAAGAAGAATAACTGACCATGCAGGGGACCCAGCCATTGGTGGTGACTGAAAATTCTCCAGCTCATAAAACAAATTCTTCAGATGAGATACACAGAGACTTTTAGATCCAGGAGAGTCAGCGCCTGCACTACTCCCCTAATAAGCAGGAAGCAGTTATAGAAGATATGATGACTCTATGCCCTTCAGCATCCGTTGAGATTAAGGTCTGGCTTATTTCACTCAGCATGATGTTTTCCAGGTTCCTCCATTTTGTTGCAAATGACCAGATTTCATTTTTTTTACTGCTATATAGTATTCTATAGAGTACATATCCCATAATTTCTTTATCCAGTCTCTGTTGATGGGCATTTAGGTTGATTCCACTTTGCCTATGGCCTTGTCTAAATAAGATCGGAGTTGGTGAACTCAGGGGGCTTCCATGGCCTTGGCAACTCATGACAAGAGCCTCGGGTATTTACTGACGCCATTAATAAGAGTGTCAATTTTTAAATCAACAACAGGAGTCACTGTACACTTATTCCCCATGTAGGATCTCTGTCCTTCATGTGTTGTACTATGTGAATTAATGGTATAACTAGTACTCAAACCGTACTCTATACTTTGTGTGTCTCTGTGGGTGCAGTCCGTTGAAATCTTTACTTAGTATATACTAAGTTGATCTTCTGTATATAAAGATAATTGAAAACGAATCTTGATGAAGAATGGGATGGGAGAGAGAGTGGAAGATGGGATGGTTGCAGGTTGGGGGGAGGTGATGGGGGGAAAAGGCCACTATAATCCAAAAGTTGTACTTTGGAAATTTAGGCAGGCAGATAGGATAAAATTGATTAGATTTGTGAGCTGTAAGACCACGCCCCCTGTGTGACCTTATGTTCCTACCTGACCCCCACCTATATGCCCACCTGCCAATCAGACTACATAGCCACTCCCCCTCTGGGAGTAAATTAAAGGCCTGGAATATGGTGGGCCCCTCTCTTGTTGCCCCGTGCCTTTGGGGCACATGGCCCATTGGCCCCCGTCCTGCCTCTGTTTTCCTGCCTGCATGCTTGCTCCACGTGGCTCCTGGCCTGTTCTCTGCCTGGTATGAACTCAGCTTAGCTTCTAGACTTCTTTCTCCCCTAATTAAAGCCCTCACTTTCCTGTGCATTTCTCTCACTGAGTAAAATCCTTAAAAACTTTAAAAAAATAAAAAATAAAGTTCATCTAACAGGACACCAGAATGTTCTCCAGCTGTACAAGCGACCTAGTCACTTGTCACTTTTGTTTTAATGAGTCCTAAAATTAACTACTTATAATTACACTTTCTCCTTACTTTTTCTAGATAACTCAGATAACCCTAAATAGGAACATGAATAAAGTTTTCATTTTAAAGTAAAATTAAAAATGAAAACAAAACCAAACAAAACTATTCACAGTTCTGCTACTCAATAGCTGGAATCAATAATTAAGGGCATTTTCCATCAGCTGTAAGTTTCCAGTGTCTTTCAAACTGTACCTTAGAAGCCTGTTTTGATCAACATCTACCTCTATTATTAATATTCTTATATTTTCCATGCAAGTCTAGAATGGCTACTGTACTAGTGACTAATGGATATGCACCTGTTAATCCTTTTTCCAAAGTGTTTACCTGAATGAGGTAGACAGGCTGTGAGGGATATCACTTTGAGTTGGTAGAAGACCCTTTGCTTGTATGCCGCAGCCTCTTCAGTGGACAGATGTGCTGGTGAGCCCACCCCCGCCCAGCTGAAGAAGTAGAACAGCTCCTGGAAGAAGAGAAGAGAAAGTCTGGCCTCTGCTTTGCAAAGGCCTGAGATGACCCTCCCCAGTCATCCCCCTGTGCTGGCTCAGGGCCTCCTGACTGACCCTTGCCCTCAGGGGTTGGAAATGGACAATAATTTAGGGTCTTGGGGGCTACTTGGCTAGAATAGAGGGAAAGGGGAATTGGCCCATTCCTCCCTTCTTTGACGGAGAGACAAGCCAGGAACCACACATTTTTCTTCTTCCTCCTCCTTTATAAGCCAAGTTAACTTCAGGAATGCTTGGCTTGACTCAAGAAAAAGAGTTTCCTATTTCTCCACAAATCACTCATTGAGCTACTCACCTATGCTTCATTCTTACAAAAAACAATCTTCACACACTCCTTATTAAATGTATTATTTTATTTTATTACAACCTAAATTTTTCTCTTTTATTTGCTGTCTCCAGCTTGCTATTTATATAAGATACATGTATCTATTTATTACTATTAAAATATAAACAGTAAAATGAACCTCAAATGTTTAAAGTACATGTAAAATAAGAGGATTCTTCTATTGTAATTAGGTTAAAAGCTAAAATTAAACATGGCATTATGTTTTCTACCACATAATTTCTAAGGAAAAATAACTCCAAGGACATTGACAAAGGCTCTAAAGTCAAATTTCAACTTTCTTCAATTCATTCATTGTGTGTTAAGATACTGAAGTGGGCAAAAAAATCCCAGAGATGACTCATGCCTTCAGTAAGGTCAAGGTTTTACAAGGTGGGCAGATAGGGAGAGCAATTATAATATCCTCTGGAAAGTGATGGGAAGGTAAGCACAGAGCTTTTAAGAGCACAAGGTTGGGGGGGGGGGGGCGCGTTGTTCAGCTGAGGTTGAAGGGATGACAAAAGAAGGCCTCCCAGAAGGGAAAGCGTTGTGATGGAAAAATGGGAGTTCTGGATGGGGAAGGGTGAGGAGGCACTGCAAGCAGAGGAAATGGCATGCACAAGGACCAGAATGGAGACAGCGAGTGGTTGTGATTATTTCATCATGGGTTGACCAACAATTATAAGGAAAGATCAAGGGGAAGACCAAACTGTAGTGGAAGATGGGGGCTTACGCTATACTAGGTTAGGGCAGTAGAAAAGCACCATATGGCCTTTAAGCAGATCAAAGACATAATCATATATTATGTAGTCCGAAGCTAGAAAGAATATTAGAAAAATTTTCGTGCATCACTTTGCAATTGAGTACGCAGACAGGATGAGTGACTTGCACAATGTCACACAGCTTTCTGAGGGTAGAGTGGAGTCTGGAAATATTTGGGACTCTCTGTTCTCAATTACACCTGTCCCAGCAGCACTGACCATGGTCTTATAGGTTGAGCTACATTCTCCAGAATTTTGCACAATACTTTTTAAGAATATTGGTTCACATGGTCATGAGACAGTTGCAAAGTTGGCCTCCCCAACTGTAAAAGCAGACTTCACTGCCAACAAGAATTTTCTATGCATTTCCAAAACTAAGCAATGCACAAGATGGAAATAAGTGAAATAGCTTGAGTAAAGGATGAATAAGTGGATTCAGTAGAGCAGAAACTGCTCTTGCGCATCTTTTTTTTTATGATCCATTTATTTATTTTAAAGGCAGAGTAACAGAGAAGCAGAAGCAGAGAGAGAGAGAGAGAGAGAGAGGTCATCCATCCACTGGTTCACTTCCAAAATGGCTGCAATGGCCAAAGCTAGGCCAATCCAAAGCCAAGAGCCAGGAGCTTCTTTTGGATCTCCCACATGGGTGCAGGGGCCCAAGGACTTGAGCCATCTTCTACTGCTTTCCCAGACCACAGCGGAGAGCTAGATTGGAAGTAGAGCAGCCAGGACTTGAACCGGCACCCACATGGGATGCCAGCCATGCCACAGAGCCAGCCCCTCACAACATCTTTTGCTCTCCTATTTTATGCTGTCCAGATGGCCTCACCTGTCTCTCTCTCTTCCTAGGTTTCTTTTTTTTTTTTTTTTCTGGTCTCCATTTTTTCCTGCCCATTACTCTCACTTCCTATCCTATGACCTAAAGGGTACACAAACATAGTCAGAAATAAGAGCTGGTTAGGATCATGAAGAGGAAGCCCCAAATATCCTAAGTGCCTTATTTTCCCCCAATTCCACCTTGCAGTTCCATATTAAGCTTCTTCCTCTATCCTGCTGGCCAATTTGCTGTCACAAGGTGGGACCTCAACAACATCACGTAAAACTCATGATCAATGCTGCTGCATCCAAGGCAGAGCAGTTGACCCTTGACCCTCCCTCCAGAGAAGAAAGGCAACCCGAACACTCAGCAGACCTGAATTCCAGCCTCTTCTGCACCATTTCGGTGGAGTGAGTAGAGCAGTTCCCACCCACCAGGCTTGGCTGCTGGGCCTTGGCAAGCACACCAGAGAGCCTGGAGCTGCTGCCCCCACCTGGAGGCAGGCTAGGCTTCTGGGCCAAGCCCAGGCTGCACGGGTGGGAGAGGAGACATTGTTTTATCCCTGCACTCTTATGAACTTGTTTAGCTGCCAGCAGGGAGGCCTTGCCAGCAGGGAGGCCTCCAGAGGCCCTGGTCACAGTGGGAAGAGAAGATGGCGTTCCTCAGAGGGAGCAGCTCAGACTTAGTGTGATGTATCGGCCCCAGAAGACAATCTCACTTCCAGATAAAGTGCATTTGTTTTGTCCGGCTAGGAGCTGACAGGAGGAGGCTTGCTGGCGGGGTGGCTTCCGGCCTATTCATCCTTCTTCTGGGGAAACCACCTCACAGGGGAAATGCGTCTAGGTTGTTTCCTCTCCTCTGAGGCTACTAAGCACCTGCTGGGTACGGGATCTCCACCCCACAGGGACTTCTCCCAGAGGCCACCTGAGCCCCATGGGCTTCCAGCAGCTGGCCTGTCAACAGGGAACAAAAGACTGATGAGGCAAGAGGTATCCCTTCCCAGGAAGAAGCTGAGAGTGGGGGCGGGGCTCCACTCCAGCACTGGCAATTTCGGCTCTGGCTGGCGGCACCCAGCAGATCTAACAGAGGGTGGGAAAGGAATGTGCCCACAGGAGGGTGATGGGAGAAGGGCAGCTCCATGGGCAGGGGAGGCTTTGCTCTTGTCCTTGTCATTCTGGCAACTTAGAAAGTCACAGAACCTATGGGAAACTTGGCTCTAGCCTTGTATCTTCTAAGTTCAAAACATTACATATTAGATACTTCTTGTATTCGTATCTAAAACCTAAATACAAACACACAACTCTTTTCTATGCCACTTTTCTCCAGCTCCACTTTGCAGGTTCACATTTGATGACTGTTTTGTGGGTGACATAGTGATTCCATAAGTATTAGCGACTGTTCTCACTATCGCTTCTCAGCCTTTGGGCTTAGGTCAAGTGTAAGTATTAGTGAGTGTTCACTACTGAAAGCTCTGGGCCACAAAAGTGAGAGTGACCAGGTTGTGTCCTTCAAGGGCCCACCGTCGATAAGAACATGTACATGTATGCATTGTAACACAGCGGCATAGAAACGTGGGGCAGGTGTTTGCCCTGGGCAAACAGAGACTGTATCAAAGAAGATAACGTTGGACATGGGAAGGGAATGAAGGGTGGGCAGAGAGAACACTACAGCAAAGGTAGATGGGCTTCAGTGGTGAGCTGTGTTCAAGAACTGGGAAGAGTCCGTTTAGACCAGAGCAAAGGTTCTTTAGGGGAAATGCTGGGAGGTGACTCTGGAGAAGCTCAGGACTCCATTACTTAGGACTGTACAGAGTATTGTGTGCTCTGGCATTGGTATTTGTGTTGCATCTCATTGGCCAGGGGCTCCCAAAGGTTGTGAGCATGAGGATCCCTTTTGGTTATATCAAAACAAAATTGACACATTGGGAGAAAACTGAGATCCCAGGAAACTTAAAAAAAAAAAAAAAAAGGAAGAATCACTACTAGTTTCATTTCTGGGGAAAATGAGTTGGCAGCAGTGCCGAGGGAAGTACCTGAAAGTAAGGGACTGGTGGAACAGGAGTCAGGTGTTTGATATTCCAAAGTTCTGTAGTCAGTCCCTCAGTTCTGAATGCATCTGTGTAAATGTAGTGATTGAGACTGGAGTTGTGGCCTAGCAGATTAAGCCACTGCTTGCGATTCTGGCATCTGCATTAGAGCAAAGGTTAGAGTTGCAGCTGCTCTGCTTTGATCTAATGCCCTGCCAAAGCACCTGGGAATCAGTGGTAGATGGCCCAAGTACACGGGCCCCTGCTACCCATGTGGAAGACCCGGATGGAGTTCCTGGCTCTCAGCTTCAGCCTGGCTCAGCCTTGGCTGTTACGGTCATTTGGGAAGTGACCATGAGATAGAAAGTGCTCTCTCTTTTGCACACTCTCTCTCCGTTCCCTGCCTTCTGCCTTTCAAATAAATAGAATACATCTAAAAATAAAATTAAAAATGGACAGCAACTTGGCCTCTCTTGTTTTCCCCTGCATTCTCAATACCTAGAAGAATCCTTGGCATATAGTAGGTCCTCAATAAATACTTGCTGATTGACTTCTATGTTGGAAACCTTAGATTTTTTTTTTTTTGGTCAATTTATCTAAGAACCCAGATTAGTACCAGGAAGCCAAGCAAAGCTTAATAAATATTTGACAGAGATGATGAAAGAAGTGTATCCTGACAGAGCAAAACTCTGAAAGAAGCAGGATGTATTCATGTCCACAGCTGCTGGAAAAAATCACCACAAACTGGGTGATTCACAACAGCAGAAAAGTTTTCTCTAGAATTCCCAGGGATCCAAAGTCTAAAATGAAGGTGCCAGCACAGGGTTGGCTCCTTGTGGAGGCTCTGAGAGAAAGATCCACTTCGAAACCATGCCTGTGTCCCGGCTGCCGGTGGGTGCTAGCCACCCTTGGTGCTCTTTGATGTGTAGACCCCTCCCCTAACCTCTGTGGGCGTCAGCCTGGCTTCTCTGTACCTGTGCCTCTGCTGCTCTAGATGACCCATCCAGATCATCTAGAATGCTCTTACCTTGAGATCATTTTTAAAAATCCTTTTTCCAAATAAGATCACATGGATGAGTTCTGGGGCGTGTGCAGAACATGGACATATCTTTTGGGAGACCCACCCTTCAGTCCTCTAGCAGGGATTTTCAGAAAGTGTGACTCACCTCAACTGGGCAGGGTACACGTTTGCCTCAACTCTGTGGTCTACAACGCAAAACAAGTCACCCAGGAAGAAAGAGAAACTTCCGGGGTTCCCTGAGCACAGATGAATCCAACTTCCCTGACTAGACAGAGTCTCCAGGAGAGTAAACCTGCCTCTCAGGGTAGCAGTACTCCCACATCTTATCACAGCCCAGTACTAGTAGGCGCTCAGTTACAATTGTGAGTAAATAAAAGATTCAATATAGGAAATCCCACCACTACCCTTGTTAGTCTAGACATTTCATGTAACGTTTTAGTACACATAGAAGCTAATTCTGTCTTTCTGAGGCAATCATGAGGCCTCTAAATGGCTATACAGTTAGGATACAATCCAGGACAGCTCTGAAACTACATGAAACAAGACAAATTCTCAAAAGTTCCAGCAACTGATGGCAGTCTTCAGAACATCAGACCACTTGGAAATAACAAAGGGTAAAAGAAACTCTGAACAGCTTTCAACACACTCACCACGGCCCTTTCAGTGAGCCAAATCTGTCCATCACCGTGGTGCCCATTGGAGGGATCCCATCAATGACAAAACATCTCGCCACACCTCAGGCCAGAACAAGCAGTTGACAGACCTTCTGGAGATTTTCCAACCTGAAAGAGAAAACAGAGGGTGGCAGGTAAAAAAAAAAATTGTCCTGTTTAGTTCAGTAATTGTTCACTAAATTGAGCACTTGAAATATGACCAGGAACACACACCGAATTTTAAAGACTTGAGTGTGAAAATTTTTATATTGATTACAGATTGCAGTGATAATATATTGGACATTTTGGATTATATGATATTTATTATTGAAAGTAGTTTCATGTAGTTCTTTCTACGTTTTTCATGCAGCTGCTTGGTAATTTTAAATTGCACATGTGGCCTGCACTTGTAGTTTGTGCTGTATTTCTGCTGGGGAGTTCTGGTCCAGAGCATTGTGGATTCTGACACTGGCACGAGGCTCTGTGGGAAAGGCCAACTCTGACGGAGGCAGTTCCCCTTCATTTCCTCTTGGTGAAGATCTCTGCTTCCTTGCAGTGATCACAGCAGCAGAGTGTGGAAGCCTCCAACCTACTCTCCTCAGCGTTACTCTTACGCATTTCTAATCCTTACTCCATGGCACTGCTACAAACACCTTTCTAAAGCACAGCTCTGGCCACACTAAAAACTACACAACAGAAGAAAGTCTCGGTGTAATCTGGAGAATGAGGCCTTCACAATCTGCCTTCAACATCTCATCTGTGGGCATACCCAGGCAGGTCATGCTGAGCTGCCTATATTTCCCTGAATGCGACAATAATGACAAACACAATGGGAGCCTCTCTGTGCTGGCAACTCAACTGGTCATCACGAGCAGTTCTTTGGAGGTAGGTAGACACTATTATTAGCTCCATTTGACAGGAAAAGCATTCGTGGTACTAAGAAGGTACTATAACTGGGAGGTGATAGAGTTCGAATTCAAACCAAACAAACTGTTCCAAGTCTGTGTCCTTAACAACCACACTATCCTGCTGGACTTGTCCATCCTGTTCCCTCCACTCTTCCTCACCTTGTCACTGCAGCACACAAATACACATACTGCGATATCCAGATCCAATGTCATCTTTGCTGGAGCTGCAGGATTCCTCCTCCCAGCAGCATGTGTCACGTACTCTATTATGCTAAGGTTGGAGGCTAAGGAATTCTTCAGACGTAGATTCAGATAACCTCAGTTTTCAGGCAATGGGAGCCCCAAACCCTCCTTCAATATTTCTGTGCCTTCCTGAGAAGACGTTCGCGCTCACAATGAATCCCGCTTCTGGGCTGTAGTCATTGTGGGTCCTGCCTTGTTCCTGAGCACTCTGGCCCAAACAGAAACCTAGGCTGTGTCTCCCATGTTGATAAAAATACCTTGCCCTTAAGACATTTGTCACTGTGGGGATTTACTAAAGATACAGTGATCATGGTGAGGGATTATGGTACATTATTCTGAAAAACAAAAGATTTTGTGAAATATATGCATGTTCTTAAAATTCATTTTTGAATACCAAGTGGTTGTTTATGAATCCTTCACTCTGTGCAGTGGCTAGCTGCCTTCTGCCTTTGCTGGTGTCTCTGACCTCTCCTACACTTGGCCCTCTATGCCCTCTCCTCTACCTCCTCTTCTCCTTCAAGGGGAATTTCACATGCAGAAGACCTTTTGTCTGTTTGTATTTCATTTAGGTCATCTCCCACTTAATAAAACTTAAAGTAACTTATCAAACAGTTCACTTCCTTGGAGAAATTTGGATAACATCTGTTAAAATAATAAAAATTTAATTGTACTATAGAATTATCTCCTTACAAATAAGCCTCATGTGCTCCAATGTACTGTCTATTTGCAGAACCAAAGTAGGGGTCCAGTAGTCATTTTTGGTTGAGTGAACTGATGATTCATCAGTTAGAGCTCTTGTTCTGGATAACCAAGTGCCCTCTTAAAAAATTCAGACCTACGTGTTTATGATGGTTCCACAGAGAGCATAATGCCCCCTCTCCAGAAAATCCTCCTCTGGGACCAAGAAGGGTGATTCCTCATCTTTTTAGCATTGCTCTTCCACAGGTAGGGGTCACCAGACATTGCTCAGGAAGTAAACTGCTGAAATTCTGCTCACCACTGCCTCACCTCAAAGTTCTTTTTTTTTTTTTTTTTTTTTTTTATTTGACTAGTAGAGTTATAGACAGAGAGAAAGGTCTTCCTTTCGTTGGTTCACTCCCCAAATGACCACCATGGCATGCGCTGCACCGATCTGAAGCCAGGAGCCAGGTGCTTCTTCCTGGTCTCCCATGCGGGTGCAGGGCCCGAGCACTTGGGCCATCCTCCACTGCACTCCTGGGCTACAGCAGAGAGCTGGACTGGAAGAGGAGCTACCGGGACTAGAACTGGCACCCATATGGGATGCCAGCACTGCAGGCAGAGTGAGCCACGGTGCCAGCCATCAACTCAAAGTTCTAATATAATCCCTAAGGTCAGGAAAAATTTGTGAAAAGTATTTTCTGTGGATACATCTTAGCCAAAGCATTTATTTCTGTTAGGAATGTTTAAACAGATTTCAATCAAAATATTTTATTATGAGATGTTTGTAAATACAGAAAATTTTCAAAGAATTGCACGTAAAACATTCACTTAACTGACAACTAGATATTTGTTATTTTTTTTGCCATATTTTGTCCAGAACTTTTTTCAAAAGAGAGATAGCAAGCAGGTATAATTAACCTTTGTTATAGCTTGGCCTAATTATTACCACAATTATAAAAAGTACTTCTCCTTCTTGTCCATGTTTTCTAGTTTTGATGACAGCATCATTATGTGGGTGTTTTTGCATACATTTGGGGTATAATGTTCACTATGTTTTATTGTGACTTTTTCTCTAATGTCTATGCTTTCAAGCTCAATATATGTTATACATGTAGTCTTGGTTTATTCTTTTGAAATATTGTGTAACAAGCATTTAATTATATGAATATATTGTTTCACATTTCTAGTCTCCTAGTGTTTTACATTTAGATTGCTTATGTAAGTTATGTAAGTTATTACTACAAAAACATCGCATATATTTGTATATATCTCTGCACACAGAGGTTTTATCCAAGATGTGTACACAATTTTCTTTTTAAACTGCATTCAAATATCTCCTAATTTGTGACATCTGCTCTAATTTCATCAACTGTTTCATTTATTTTATAGATGTTTTTATTTTGATTTTTTGAAAATGTACTTCTAAGGTCAAGTTATGGGTTCCTCTATTTTCTCTTGCACAGGGGATGACATGCAATCTTTAGCTAAGGTGGTCTGTCACTGCTCAGTTTTATTGAGTTTATGGAGATTATTGTATACCTATGAGTTTGGAGTGGCTTCTTATACAGCAATGCAACCAAAGGAGGGACACTGGCCCCAAATTTGAAAAGCTCCAGGTGCCAAACAAAAACATAATTTAAAATGTTGATATAGATGCTGATAAAAAGGACTCAAGTGACTGCATTGTACATGTTGTTAAATAGTACATGGTTCCTTCCTTCCTTCCTTCCTTCTTTCCTTCCTTCCTTCCTTCATTTGAGAAGTAGAGTCACAGAGAGGGAGAAACAGATAGGAAGGCCTTCCATCTGCTGATGAGGCATGTGTTTTCTAATACCTTGCTCTCAACAAAAATTATAAGAAGACTTCATAGATTTATAAACTGTTGGATAATTCAAATAATTTTTGAGGTTTGGTAGGGGTAAGTGAATTTTGGTTTATAAATCGTAAGGAATTCAAATAATATAAGACATTGCCATGATAAAACTTCTATTTCCGGTTCTGTAAACAAAATTCCTCTGTATTTTATATGAATAAAATAAATGCAGGCCACATCTAATTTGAACAGTGATATTCATCCATGGTCATCTGAACTGACCTAACAAAAAATGCCCTAACCATTTCATTAAGAACTGCTCTGCCAATAAAATCTTACTTAATGTTCATTAGCATCTCTCAAAATATATAATAAATTCATATTTTAATCAGTTGGGTAGCAACAATTATAATTATACCTCAAACTAGACAAAATTCATGTAACAGTCACAGGAATATTTTATCTTTACTTGACAAAACTGTATGTATTTTTTTAAAGATTTATTTATTTTTTACTTGAAAGTCAGAGTTACACAGAGAGAAGGAGAGGCAGAGAGGTCTTCCATCCAATGGTTCACTCCCCAATTGGCTGCAACGGCTGGAACTGCACCAATCCGAAGCCAGGAGCCAGGAGCTTCTTCTGGGTCCCCCACGTGGATGCAGGGGCCCAAGGACTTGGGCCATCTCTACTGCTTTCCCAGGCCATAGCAGAGAGCTAGATGGGAAGTGGAGCAGCCAGGACTAGAACTGGTGCCCATATGGGATGCCAGCACTTTAGGCCAGGGCATTAACCTGCTGCGCCACAGCACCGGCCCCTAAACTGTATGTATTATGTAATTACATGAACATATAAAAATATGATTTTTAATATACATGTTTTCATTGTGAAATGATTGCCACAATTAAAATTATCGATTACTTCACACAGTTTTGGAAGTTGGGTTGGGGGAAAGAAGGGATATTGGTCAAGGGTATCGATTTTTTTTTAAAGATTTATTTTACTGTTTGAAAGACAGTTACAGAGAGAGGTAGAGACAGAGACAGAGAGTGAGAGAGAGAGAGAGAAAAAAAAGCCTTCGGCCAGCGCCGCGGCTCACTTGGCAATCCTCCGCCTGCGGTGCCGGCACCCCAGTTCTAGTCCTGGTTGGGGCGCCGGATTCTGTCCCTGTTGCTCCTCTTCCCGTCCAGCTCTCTGCTGTGATCCAGGAAGGCAGTGGAGGATGGCCCAAGTCCTTGGGCCCTGCACTCGCATGGGAGACCAGGAGGAAGCACCTGGCTCCTGGCTTCAGATCGACACAACACTCCGGCCGTAGCGGCCATTTGGGGGGTGAACCAATGGGAGGAAGACCTTTCTCTCTGTCTCTCTCACTGTCTAACTCTGCCTGTCAGAAAAAAAAAAAAGAAGAAGAAGAAGAAGTCTTCTACCTGCTGGTTCACTCCCTAAATGGCTGCAAGTCCAGAACTGAGCCAATCTGAAACCAGGAGTCAGGAGCTTCTCCGGGTCTCTTACGTGAGTGCAGAGCTCAAACACTTAGACCATCTTCCGCTGTTTTCCCAGGTGCATTAGCCAGGAGCTGGATCAGAAGTAAAGCAGCCAGGACTGGAACCAGTGCCCATATGGGATGCTGGTGCTCTCGGCTGGGGTTTAACCAGCTGCACCACCATGCAGGCCCCAAGAGTACCAATCTTTTGCTATGTGATAAATAAATACTGGGGAGTTAATGTATAGCATAGTGACTATGTTTAATAATAATATATTGCATACTTAAAATTTTCCAAGAGAGTAGATCTTAGGTGTTCTCACAGAGAATTTTTAGAAGTTAAAATTTAAATTTATATTCATATTTCTTCTATCAAAAATAGTATCAATTTTTAAATCTATTGTTTAAATACATTAACCCAAATCCTACAGACAAAGAAATAATGAACTGAAACTGAAGAAATTTTAAAATTCCCAGCTGTTAAAGGTGAGCTTGTTCATGTAATTTTAAAAGTAGATAATGGGGCCAGTGCTGTCACATAGCAGGTTAAGCCTCTGCCTGTGGCACCAGCATCCCATGCAGGTGCTGGTTTGAGTCCTGGATGTCCTACTTCTGATCCAGCTCCCTGATGATGCACCTGGGAAAGCAGTGGAAGATATTAGAAACATATAACAGATGTTTTCAGCAATTTGCTGTGAATTCCTTTTATTAGCTGTTTTTTTTCTAACATAAGTTTTGTTTTATATAATTAATGAACCATTTACCATTTCTTATAATACATATTGTTTTTACAAGCTGTTTGCTGATATGTTCCCATGTTGTTTCACGTGTCTCTGCATGTTTTCCTCAGATAAATGATTATATTACCTGTGTTTATAAGCTGTAGAAGTAGTTGAAAATCCTTAGCTGTATTTCTTCTTCATTGTCATATTTTTTTAAAGATTTATTTATTTATTTATTATTTGAAAGGCAGAGTTACAGAGAGGCAGAGACAGAGAGAAAGAGGGCTTCCATCTGATGGATCACTCTCCAAATGGCTGCAATGGCTGGAGCTGGGCTGATCTGAAGCCAGAAGCCAGAAGCCAGGAGCTTCTTCTGGGTCTCCCATGCGGGTGCAGGGGTAAAAGGACTTGGGCCATTTTCTATTAATTTCCCAGGCCATAGTAGAGAGCTGGATCAGAAGTAGAGCAGCTGGGACTCAAACTGGTGTCCATATGGGATGCTGGCACTGCAGGCAGCGGCTTTGCCCGGTAAGCCACAGTGTTGTCCTCTCTGTTATACCTTTAGGATTCTATATATGACTGAGTTAATGACAGATCTGCCTACAGAATAGAAAACCTTGAGCAGTATTCCCATCAGTGTTATTGGAATTTTGCACAGCTTTCAGTAATTTCCATGATAATAGAAGCAGTCAGGAATTATTAACCAGTCACCCTGGTTATCTCTAAGTTAGAGAAGCTTCCAAATGTTGATATCACTGTAGCAATCCACATTCTTAGAATCATAAGGAGAATGGAGTGAGTTGAGAATTCCATGTTGGCCACATTTTTCTCCAGATGGAAACAGCGGAGAGAATGAGTCTCCCAAGTGGCAGGAAGAGGTGTGTGGCAACAAATCCCCGTTCACAGTTCACTGCAAATCACCATGCTCTAAGATGCTGATCTTTGATTCAAGCATTTCCTCAGGCCAGCTGCTGCTTAAGAGCCTTTAATTAGAAGAAACACAATACTCTTCAAACCATAATGTTGGCTAACATCCATTTGTACTTGGTTCTTAGAAAGGCCAATGTTTAATGCCATCAGAGCTCACTCTGGGGAGAGTGTGAGCCTAACATCTTAGAGCCAAAAATATCCCCCAGGCACAAACGCAAACGTGGGTTCCATTCCACACTTAGTTGAAGAAACATATGATTTTCCTGTAATCAGCAAAGTTGCAAGAAAAACAAGCACACAAAGGGCATTTCTCTAAATAGTGCTGCACTGTGCACATGACACCTACGGTATTTTCTCCTCCCTCAGTCACTGCTTAACCCAGAGTTCACAAGTGAACTTCCATGTTCCCCTCTACCCACAGGTGACCGACTCAGAGGTGAGCCTTTGGGTCAAGCAGGACGAATCCAGTGTTCCATCTCTCCAGCTACAGAGGATTGTTCTAGGAGTGACTCCCCGTGCTAATGTGTGCCAGCAAACCTCACACGAAATACTTGAACTTGGAACTGAGAAAATTACATCTGTCTCTTCTCAGTGGTAAAGAGGAAAACTTCACATCATCTTTTCTGTCATGTGGAGAAAGCCAAAGAGATGGTCCCAGTTATAACAGGGGCCAGCCTGCAGCTCTACTTCTAGAGCAAGACTCCAAGATTCCTGGCAGAACCCAATTTTGGTTAAAGTGGTTTGAGTTTGGTATTTGGACTTGCAAACAATGGATTTTTGACTCATAACCTCAGGTTTATCAGGTCTGACTAAAAAGACTTTGTTTATTTTTATGAACCAAAAATGTATCATTCTTTTGGGCACTACATATTTCCTCCTATCCATTTCTTGTAGTTTTGCTTTTTACTCCACTTAGGCTTAGAAAATCCTTCCTACAAAATGGCATCTCGTGAACAGTGATTGCTCTGAGGGTTTATCTAGATAAGACTGTTTGCATACACACAGAGCTTGGTTGATAAATGTAGCAAAGTATCCAGCACTTGTAGCTTCCACAGCCAAAATTCTCTTAGAAATAGAAACCAGAACAGACTTTCTTTGGTTTAAGATAGGCCATATGCCAACATTTTGTCCATTTGAGAAAGAATATAGGAAGTGAAACAAATGAGAGAAAAACAAGAATTGTGCACATCATTCAGCATCTGCTACACAAAGAGAGAGCACATGGCTACCACACAGTCTGAGTAGGACTCTCCAGTAAGACTGGGGGAATCATCATCCCTGCCCAAAGGTGGAGGCCAAGAGAATGAGCATCCTTGTGCTGAAAGGAGATGGAGTGGGGTGGGATGGAATGTGTGTGTGTGTGTGTTTTCACTTTCTCAAGTAGCTGGAATTATGAATAAAAACAGAAATGTCCCCAGGAGGTGCACTGGATATTGGCAGAAGCTAAAGAAGCAGCAGAAAAGGGGAGTGGCTGCGTCATAATCATGCAGGATTAGCCACAGATCCATTTTGCCATAGCTCCCCTTCAGTGTCCTCGCCTTGCTTTTCATCATCCATTCTCAACTCTATTTCAGTATTACATCCATGCATTCAAGCTACAGGAAAGGAGTATTTTCCTGGAGATTCTTTGATGTTCAAAAGAATTCCTGAGGGAAATGTAGTCCTCTTGAAAGGCATGTATGTAGCTATCTATTCTGCTCCTGAAATACAGCAGCCGCTGAGATTTCCACTCCATGGCCCTTCTGAAGATAACTGTTGTTAACTGTTTCCTCCTACTCTTCTGTACTCAGGTACCAGGAGGTCTCTGAGAGTTGACTATGCACAAACTGAAAACAAACATCAGTCCCTGTGCCCATGGCAAAGAAGCCTGTGCACCAAGATCTCAGACCCTTTCCCATCCTTTCCTTTTCATTGCTTCCATCCATCCAGAAGATGCTGCTCTTGCACATCAAGTGTAACTTCTAGCACATGAAATTTATCCATTACCAGTCGGGTCAAAACAAGCAGTCTTGCTATAGAGATACTTCTCCTTCCCAGTTACTTTAGGAAAGGAAACAATGGAATTGGGTATTGAGGATCGGTTATTCCTCAAAAGTGGATGATCACAGCAACATGCAGAACATGAGAGGGAGTCTAGCATTGCCAGTTTACAGAACTCAGAAGCCAAGCCCTGATGCCCATTAAGTGTTTGGGGTAAGTTAGCAGAGCACATCTGGGAATAAAATTAGGAGGATACTTTTGAAATTTGTTAGTGGGAGGGACGTTATGGGGGGGAAGCCATTGTAATCCATAAGCTGTACTTTGGAAATTTATACTCATTAAATAAAAGTTAAAAAAAAAAGAAAAAAAAAGAAATTTGTTGATTCATGCTTTCTCTATCGTAAAGGTTTCTGAGTATAAGACCCCAAACAAGAGGCCACAGATGACTGACAGGAAGAGGAACACTCCTTTTCCTAGACTCTTCAGCTTTGGCTGTTAAATGAAAGGTGAGTACAGCTACACAGTCTCCAGCAATGCTGCACGTGTGGTACATGCCCAGATATTAGCATTGCAGCATAATGTACACCTAAGACAGGCGTTAAGAAACAGCTCTGGTCTAGTAGAGGCTTCTCTCAGGAAAGATCTTGATCACCTATTATTTTAAAAATCACACAATTGTAAGGAACATATTGTACTGGACACAGATTTTTTTCAAGATTCATCTATTTAGTTGAGAGGGAGTTATAGACAGAGAGAAGGAGAGACAGAGAGAAATATCTTCCATCTGCTGCTTCACTCCACAACAGCCAGAACTGGGCCAATCTGAAGGCAAGAGCCAGGAGCCAAGAGCTTCTCCTGGTCTCCCACACAGGTGCGGGGGCCCAAGTACTTGGGCCATCTTCCACTGATTTACCAGGATATCAGTAGGGAGCTGGATCAGAAGTGGAGCAGCCAGGACTCGAACATACACCCACATGGGATGCTGGTGCCACAGGCAGAAGCTTAACCCAGTATGCCACAGCACCAGCCCCAACATAGCAGATTTTGAAGAGATGGAATCTACTGGAGTGAAGTCTGATAGCCCCATCAACCAGCACTGCAAACATATGGGGTCCAAGTTATCACACTGGAGTTCATTTCCAAGAACTTCTCTTATGAAGAAGGGGGACTGTCTACATGGGCTTCACATTCTTCTATAAGGACTTCCCACAGACCCTGACTACAGGTATACATAAAAGCAGCTAACCCTGGAAAACCCATACTGCCTTCAGGAATAGTCACATGCAAGGGGGTAGGGCTAGTCAGAGTCCATAGGAGTTATTCAAGACTCCTGTAGAAAACAGAAGTTGGAGGCCCTGTCTAGGCCCCAGGTATGCGGCTTGCAGCACATCATTGACTCCTTCTAGGCTGTCATCCCAAACAGAAAAGGAGGTGATTGAATTAAAAGACCTCTCAGGGTCCTTTCTTGGAGGGAAAAGCATGATTATTCTTTGACTATTTAGTAGAGTTCAGAGAATTCAGTGGCTTATTTGTTGCTAATTACTGCTGTGATAAATGACATTCTTGGAACATTATTAGTGCAATAATCAGGTGTTAGCACATAACATACTCCTAATATTTCCTCTTGGGTCTTACAAAGCACCATCTAACGTGGCAGAGATGATCAGTGTGTGAGGTAAGCTCCTTACTGGAAATACGACATGTGTGGTTCAGATACTCCTGTTTATGACAAGGTACATTTTGGTTACATCTCTTATATTGGCTCTCATCCAGAAAAAAAAAATGTGAACTCAAGATAGAGGATATTACAAAAACTAATAAAATATTATAGCAGTTTTAACTGATGTTAGTACCTTAGAGGGTGGGGATGGGTCATTAAATGCACAATGTGACCCCTGAATCCTTTGTGTGTAAGACAACTACATGAGTATATATTGCAAGCAGACTCCTGCATGTGTTTGCCAACAAAAATACTAAAGTTAAGTTCACACTAAGCTCTGACTGTTAAAAGAAATTCAAGACTGATTTAGAAAAAAGGAGTTACTACTTCTAATAATTATTTAAAGGTGGACAAAAATAAAGACAACTTATTTTTTAAAGATTTATTTTATTTTAATTTAAAAGGCAAAGTTACAGAGAGGCTCTTCCATCTGCTGGTTAACTTCACAAATTGCCACAATGGCCAGGACTGGGCCAGGCTGAAGCCAGGAGCTAGGAGCCAGGAGCATCATCCAGGTCTCCCACACGAGTGGCAGGAGCCCAAGGACTTGGGTCATCCTATGATGCTTTCCCAGGCACATCAGCAGAGAGCTGACTTAGAAGTGGTGCAGCCAGGACTAGACTAGGCGCCCATATGGGATGCCAGTGCTGCAGGCAGAAGCTTAGCCCACTACACCACAATGCTGGCTCCAACACATGTTTTTAAAATTAGAATGGTACACTAATTAGGTTAAACAGCTAATAGCAAATATGAGGAGACATTAAGCAGGAAAAGGAAACTTCCATAAAAAATAAAGACTCATGGATAAAAAAGACAAGACTACAAAATAAGAACAAAAAAACGATATGCTCTTGGAATTAAAAATATGAGTGCATAAATGATACACTTAGTAGAATGAAAAATGAAAGTTGGGGAAATGTACAGAAATTAGAGCAAAAAGAAAAGAAATATAAAACAAGAGTGAAAGATCAGAAAGTTACGTAACAATTCTAGGTGGCCCCACATCCATCTAAGAGAAGGGAAATGGGAAGAGAAAGAGAGTGAAAACAGAGGAATCAAATCATGGAAAAAGTAATGTAAGAAATTTCTCAGAACTGAAGAATGCAAGTACCTAGACCAAACAGGCTGACAACTCAGAACACTGAAACACTGAAACAGACTTACACCAAGGCATATCATCAGGACATTTCAGCAGATGACATAGAGTAGTTTATATAAGCTTGAGAGAGGAATAAATCAGTTTCAAACAAAGAGTCAAGAATAGAATGACATTATACTACTCAACATTATACTACTCAACAATTACAGTTGAAGCTAGAAGACAGATGAGGGAAACTTATATATGGTCTAGAATTCTATGCACAAGCCACACAAAAAGCAAAAAGGCAAAAATACCTTAGCAGTAGCTTCCTGAGGTTTACTAAGCCAAGGTTTTATTAACTACTGCCCATCCTGCCCTACTCCCACCCTACTGTTTTCAGTGTTGGTGATGCCAGGTCTGGCCTCTGCAGACCAGTTCTGCTTTCTCATTTGGCTGCATGTTCATTTCTGCCAACAAGGGGGCATGAGTGAGGGGTGGGGGTGACTGTGAGGCTGGAGGAGGCAGAGGGATGTTTCTTGTTGTTTGCTTCCTGTTACTTCCCTTCAATGATTTTTCACCCAAGAAACAGCAGTGGGCTCCAGTTGGCGGTTTTTGTACCCTATCCCCTCGATAACATCACTAGACACAAGTCTCAGCAGTATACTCTAAACTCTGGGGCCCCAACCCCAAATTAACAATACTCCTTTCCCATAGGTCTGAGTCCCAGCCCTACAGAGATCTACTTCCAAACCTTCTCAATGGTTCCTTTGTTCACCAGTTCTATTCTCAGTGTGGATTTCCTGTAGTTACCACCTTGTGGCACTTCAGTTCTTACCTTTTTCAACTCACTAGCAATCGCCTGTGATACCCTTTGTTAAAGTAATTGATGTGTTGTTCTGCCTCTTGACTGACCCCTGATGAACACAATGTTTCTATAGTATGTGGCAGTATACCAAGGAAGAGGAATAAGTGGGATCCAGGAATGAATATTCAATCAGTAAGGTAATTATAGACACCAAGAAAGCAAAATGCTAGGCAGCTAAGGATGAGTGTTCTTACTGTACAATACAAATCTGCTGTGAATAATTTTTACTTTTACTAAACTAACTCAAAGTCTAACATAAACATATTGGGAAATTTGGGGGATGTAAAGTGTATATTGTGTGTGTGTGTATGTGAAAAAATGCCCATACCTGTATGTGAAAGAAAGCTAAATCCTGCTTTTTCATAGTGGGAAATCAGCAATTAATGCATAAGCTGAAAAATGAGAGGCATATTGTATAATGACAGGAATCATCTTAATAGTCTGCTTCAAGAGTCATTATCAACATTGAATGAATTACAGCATTTACAACACTGCCTGCCCCATGGTAAGAGATACATAAGAATTTGTTGAATGAATTGGCCACAAGAATAATATGGGTAAACTTTTATGTATCCCTAAAGGCACTTAAACTTTACCACTCCAATATATTTCACCCACATCTCAAAACAAGTAAGTACCTGAAAATTGTTTCTTTTCAGTCTCCCATTCCAGAAATCATCAAAGATGACAAACATGATTCAGTGAATCAAGTTTTCAGATTTTGGAGGATGACATAAGAACCAGTGGAAGTGGTGCCTTCAGCTAACCAATCTGCAAGAGTAAGGGCACAGTCTTCCAAGCTGCCAGTGCCCCCTGAGACATCCGACCTCAGAGGCAAGGAGTTATGGTCCAATGACAAACTTAGAGGGAAGAGACAACCCAAGACCACCCTCACTTCTGATGCCAACTATATTCAAGAGTTTTTCCAAACCATCCCAAGTTTCAATAATTCGCTATAAGTTTCATAGTCTCAATGAAATCTATTGTACTTATATTTGCATTGACATTTATTATAGGGAATGGAAGGGGAGAGGGAGGGGGAAAGGGGAGGGTTGCAGGTGGGAGGGACGTTATTGGGGGGAAGCCATTGTAATCCATAAGCTGTACTTTGGAAATTTATATTCATTAAATAAAAGTTTAAAAAAAATAGGGACATGATTCATTGATGTCATCTAATGAAGAGACCTATAGGATGGAGTGCCAAACATGTCACTTCCTTTATCCTCAGGATGCATTACCTTGCTAGCATTAGCATGTGGCTGTATGCATGGAGCTTTCCCAACCCAGGAGGTTTACATGAGCTTCTGTGTCCATAATGTTATGGAAGCTTCATGACATAGGAATGATTGATTAACCAATCATGTGGATGAACTCAATCTCTAGCTCAAACAATAGCATGTGACCTGAAAATCCATTCTAAATCACAAAGCTGGCCATTCTTACCCTAAGATTATTGGGAGGTGGAGGGATGGCAGGTATAGGGAGGGAAAGAAGAAGGAGAAAAAAGACAGGACAGGATAAGAAGCTTTTTCTTGAAAAGTGATTGCTTTCTGAAGCTTTAGACCACTTCTCAGTAGTAACTGCAATTTGCATTGCCTTTCTCATTAGCTTCAGCATCCCTATGCTTCTTAACTTCACAACCACCTCAAGAGGTCTTTAGAGTTTAGTAGATGAGGGAACTGACATTCAAAGAGACCAAATAAATGGTCCTACATCCCCCAAACAAGAAAGAAGGTTCCTTGGAATACCCTGATAGTGGAGACCAGGATTCCTGGTCCCACATGCTTATTCCCTCCCATACAGTTCACAGCCTGTTCTGCATACTTGTGTCAGTCTTCCTCACTTCAACTCTGCAAATTTCAGACTCCTGAAGTGCTAACTACCATCTCTTTCCTTCTCTATATCTATGTTAACTTCTACACTTCACATAAAGTTTTGTGATGAATTAAAGAAATGCAAATCCAGAAACTTTGTAACCTGGGAAGAAAAATCTTGGGCCAAAATTTTTTGCTTTGTTCTGGAATTTTGTCATAATGAGGCAGCCATGTGTCTTTTGGACTTTTTCCAGCACAGCCTTCCCACCAGCACTCACCATTAGTGACAAGCACAAGTGTCACAAGCTGACCCAGGGATCTTCCCAACAGGTGCAACTGTTTGCAAACCCAGAGTCACTTGGTTTGGACATCATGGTGGGCTAGTGAGAACAGAGTGCTGGAGCAAGACATTTTACCACAGTGTTTAGACTCTGTCCTCCATCTAGTTCCTGTGAATGTGCTTTTTGACTGTTGTTCCACTGAAACCTTACCAATCAGCAGCCCTTTATCTAACTCTCAATGAAGGTTGCTGGAAGAAACAGCACAGAATAAAGCTAACATTGGCTAAGACTGTATCTGGTGAGGTTTATTACAGATGAAAACCTAAAGAATTAGAACTAGGAAGCAGACTTGGTAGAAATAAATTTTTAAACCAAAATTAACACTACCTAAATATGTACATTATTTTAAGCACTTTTAGCTGAAAGAGAATAGAGGAACCAAGGCTTTTAAAATTTTGAATTTATTCATTTCAATTTCAAAGGCAGACACAGAGCGATACAGAAAGAGATCTTCCATCTGCTAGTTTACTCTCCAAATGCTTTCAACAGCCAGGGCTGAGCCAGACAGTCAAGAGCCCAGAACTCAATCCAGATCACCCATAAAGGTGTCACAGCCATCACTTGCTGCCTCCCAGTGTGAACATTAACAGGAAGCTAGAATCAGAAGTGGAGCCAGGACTTGAACCCAGGCATTCTGATACGGGATACAGACATCCTAAGTGGTGTCTTAATTGCTATGCCAAAGCTCACTCCAGAATCAAGTCTATATATTCAGGTAATTTAACCCAAGAAATAAACTTGGTAGAAATAATTTCTGTGCAAAAGAAAATATAATCACAGACTATGCAATCAAGAAAAAGTTGAGTCAAATGAATCATACAAGAAAATAATGATCCTATTAATATGAATAATAATCATTTTATTGGAATAAAAATAAGAATGGTTTAACTGTTTTCTGAAAGCATTATGAAAGGACTGAATTAAAATTGATCCTAAAAAAGCTTTTTCAAGAAAAATTCAATTTTGGTGTAATTGTTATTATAATATTTACATTCATAAGCATAGGCAGTAAATATCTCTGAAAACAATATGAAAGTCCAAAACAGTGAAGTCTAAACATCAAGGCCAAAATTTTATTGATTCCTTTCTGTAGGACTCATGTAAAACTATATAACCAATAACAGTATCAAATTCAGGGAGTTGTTTTTCAAAAAGCATGCCAATGTAAATGATTTGGATTTGATTTACTTATCAGATGAAATATAGGAAAAGAGGTCAAATTTTATCCTGTGGTTCCTGGACTTGAAACATTGCACAGAAGAAAAAATGCTGCTGAGTTGGTGCATCCTTTTTTTTTTTTTTTTTTTTTTTTTTTTTTTGACAGGCAGAGTTAGACAGTGAGAGAGAGAGAGAGACAGAAAGAAAGGTCTTCCTTTTCCGTTGGTTCACCCTCCAAATGGCTGCTACAGCCAGCGTGCTGCGCTGATCCGAAGCCAGGAGCCAGGTGCTTCCTCCTGGTCTCCCATGTGAGTGCAGGGCCCAAGGACTTGGGCCATCCTCCACTGCCTTCCCGGGCCACAGCAGAGAGCTGCACTGGAAGAGGAGCAACCGGGACAGAATCCGGCGCCCCAACCGGCACTAGAACCCGGGGTGCCGGCACCGCAAGCAGAGGATTAGCCAAGTGAGCCACAGTACCAGCCGGTGGATCCTTCTTTACCTAGCAAGTCCTCACAATGACCTGCAATGCCCCGCCTGATCTACAACTTCTCTTTCTATGACCTCATTGCCTTCCACAAATCCCCTCTCTGCCCACCTCAAGCTGTTTCCAGCCACATCAGTAGTAAAAGAGGGCAGGGATCGAAGTGCTGGGAGAAAAAAGAAGGTTTTTGATTCCAAGATGGTGGAATAGGGAGGGAGCATATTGCTCTAGTCTAGGGGAAGATAGTTTTTAAAAAGTGGAAAGAATGAAATCTCAGGGAAGAGTTAGGGATAAAAACTGCAGAGGAAACTCCATAGCAAATCAGAGGGACCCTCTGACTCTATGTGAAGGGTGTAGACACGCATAACTCAGGACCCCAGCAGCTGGGAGTCTTAGCACCAGCTTTGGAGAGTGAGATGACAACAGACTGCAGCAGCCCAAGCCACTAGCAGGAAAAGCCTGGAATGTCCATCTTGAAGCCCAATGGGGGACCAGTATACCTGCCAACCTAGAGGAAAAGGGGGGAGGGGCACATTTCTCTCTCTCAACCTCCTGCCACAGTCATCCAGTAACTAGTTGAGAAGAGAGGGTACCATTTTGGACATATGTAACAGCTGTACTAGCTTGTGTTCGTTTGCACAGCAATCAGCTGAGAGGAGACACCTGCGTCTGGCTGGGAGCACTGACTGCCTGGGCACTCATGACTGTGGGAGCCTTCTGTGCTGGGACTGTGAAAACAGTGTGGCTGGGTGGGAGGGTCCAGGGTATGGCTGGGTTCCTGGGCCATCATTGTGAGTGGCTCTACATACTCAGGGCTCCTGATTGACTGTTGAGGGTCATTGCTGTGGGATCTGTGCTCACACTGAAGACTGCACAGATCCATTGTGTGATGTTTATGGCAGCGTGGATGAATTTTGCACCCACTGGGGCTAGCGCCCAGGGAATTGGTTTCCTTGGAGGAGAGGAGGTAAACATGAGACTATGCCAACAGAGTTGATCAAACCCTCTGCTCTAATTAAAAAAAAATGAATCTTGATGTGAATGGAAGGGAGGAGGGAGAGGGAAAGGGGAGGGTTGCGGGTGGGAGGGAAGTTATGGGGAGGGGGGGAGCCATTGTAATCCATAAGCTGTACTTTGGAAATTTATATTCATTAAATAAAAGTTAAAAAAAAGATAAAAAAAAAAGAGGAGATTCGCCATGCCCAACTTCGGTGGCACCTTGGACTCGCCCCTCATCCTAGAGCAGTGAACAGAGCTCCCTGGCCACATCCAGCACATGCCTCTGAGTATTCACTGAGAGAGCAGACACTCCACTGAGCCACTGGAGGGGGAAAAAAAACAAGTAGCTCCACAAATGCCTAAAAATAAACTCAGAAATTCAAGAAACAGGAATAAGGAAAACAACATTATGCCCCCAAAGAAACACAACACTTCAATATGAGTATGTGAAGATGAAAAGATTGAAGAAATGCTGGAGACAGAACTCAAAAAGTTGATTGTAGGATTACTTAGAAGTAATCAGAAGCAGGGGCTGGCGCTGTGGCACAGCAGGTTAAAGACCTGGCCTGAAGCGCTGGCATCCCATATGGGTGCCAGTTCTAGTCCCAGCTGCTCCTCTTCTGATCCAGCTCTCTTCTATGGTCTGTGAAAGCAGTAGAAGATGGCCCAGGTCCTTGGGCCCCTACACCCGCATGGGAGACCTGGAAGAAGCTCTTGGTTTCAAATTGGCTCAGCTCCGGCCGTTGCGGCCATCTGGGGTCCAGCTGATGGAAGACCTTTCTCTCTGTTGCTACCTCTCTCTGTAATTCTGTCTTGCAAACAAATAAAAATAAATCTTTAAAAAAAATGAAAAAACATTGTTGGAGATTTATGGAATCCTATCAAACCACCCAACATATGGGTTTTAGAAGTTTGTGAAGGTGTGGAAAGAGAGGAAGGATTAAAATGCCTTTTAAATGAAATAATACAGAAAACTTCCCCAATTTGGAGAAAGAAAAGGACATCTAAGTACAAGAAGCACATAGAACTCCTAATAGACGTGACCAGAAAGGACCTTCATCATGACACATTGTAGTCAAACTCTCCACAGTTAAACACAAAGAAAAGATTATAAAATATGCACAAAAGAAATGCCAGATTACTTTCAGGAGTTCTCCAATTAGACTCACAGTGGAACTCTCATCAGAAACCCTAAAGGCTAGGTCAGAATGATGAAATACATTCTAAGTCTTAAGAGAAAAAAACAGTCAACCCAGAATACTGTACCCTGCAAATCTCTCATTTATGAATGAAGATGAAATAAAGACCTTCCATAAAAAACAGAAATTGGAAGAATTTGTAACTTGTCCAGTCTTACAAAAGATGCTTAAGTATATGCTACACACAGAAACACAGAAACATAGTCATCACTACAAAAGAAGGTGAAGACAGAAAGTCTCCCAGTAAAAGTACAAAGAAAATCCAAAATAAAAAAATAGAAATATTTATGGAAAAATGGCAGGGTCAAGTCGTTACTTATCAATAGTCACCTTGAATGTAAATGTTTTCAACTCACCAGTTAAATGGTACAAATTGGCTATATGGAAGAAAAAGCAAGACCCATCTCTTTGCTGCCTACAAGAAACACATCTAACTGACAAAGATATGCAGGGACTAAAAGTTAAAGGGTGGAAAAAGATATTTCATGCTAATAGAAACCAGAAAAGAGCTAGTGTAGCCATGCTAATATCAGACAAAATAGAGTTTAACATAAAAGCTGTTAAAAGAGATAAAGAAGGGCACTATGTAACAATTAAGGGATCAATTCAACAGGAAGATGTGACTATAATAAACATTTATGCTCCCAATTACAAGGCACATGGCTATTTAAAAGAAATATTAATGGATCTAAAGGGAGACATAGACTCCCATACAATAGTAACAGGGGACTTCAATACCCCACTTTCAGCAATAGAGAGAAAATCAGCAAGGAAACAACAGAGTTAATCAACATTATAGACCAAATGGACCTAACAGATATCTACAGAACTTTTCATCTTTCAGTTGCAGAATGCACATTCTTCTCACCAGTGCATGGAACTTCCTTAGGATAGACACTGGTAGGCCATAAAGTAAGTCTCTGCAAATTAAAAAAAAATCATACCATGCATCTTCTCTGACCACAATGGAATGAAGCAACTCAGGAATCTCTAGAACATATGCAAGCACAAGAAGACTTAACAACATGCTCCTGAATGAATAGTGGGTCATACAAGAACTCAAAAGAGAAATCAAAAATGTTTTGAAATGAATGAAGTTGACAATACAACATTTCAGTACTTATGAGAATCAGCAAAAGCAGTGATAAGAGGGAAGTTTATAGCAATTGGTGCCTACATCAAGAAATTGGAAAGGATGAGCTATCAATGCATCTCAAAGACCTAGAAAAACAACAGCAAACAAAACTCAAAATTAGTGTGAGAAAAGAAATAATTATTTAAAGAAGAAATAAACAAAATTAAAACCAAAAAAAAACAAGACCAGCAAAATGAAGAGCTGCTTTTTTTCCAAAAAATAAGCAAAATTGTCACACCACTGGCCCAACTAGCCAAAAAAGAGGAGAAAGAAGACCAAAATCAATAAAATTAGAAATGAAAAAGGAAATAAATCAACAGATACCACAGAAATAAAAGAAATCATCAAAAATTACTACAAAGAGCTATACACCAACAAACTGGGAAACCAAGAAGAAATGGACAGATTCCTAGACACATATATCCTACTTAAACTAAGCCATATAGACATAAAAAACCTAGACAGACCCATAACCAAAATAGAAATTGAATCAGTAATAAAGACCCTCCCAGCAAATAACCCATGACCAGATGGCTTCACTGCTGAATTCTACCAGACATTTAAAGAACTAACTCCAATTCTTCTAAAGCTATTCAAAACAATTGAAATGGAGGAAATGCTCTCAAACTCCTTCTATGAAGCCAGAATCACCTTAATTCCTAAACCTGAAAAAGATACAACAGAGAAAGAGAATTACAGACCAATTTCCCTGATGAACATAGACACAAAAATCCTCAGCAAAATACTAGCAAATCAAATCCAACAATATATCAGAAAGATCATTCATCTAGACCAAGTGGGATTTACCTCTGGTATGCAGGGATGGTTCAACAATCACAAATCCATGAATTTGATATATAACATTAAAAAACTGAAGAGCAGTCGGCGCCGCAGCTCAATAGGCTAATCTTCCACCTGCGGCTGTGGCACACTGGGTTCTAGTGTCGGTTGGGGTGCCAGATTCTGTCCCGGTTGCTCCTCTTCCAGTGCAGCTCTCTGCTGTGGCCCGGGAAGGCAGTGGAGGATGGCCCAAGTCCTTGGGCCCTGCACTCGCAAGGGAGACCAGGAGGAAGCACCTGGCTCCTGGCTTCGGATCAGCGCAGCATGCCAGCTGTAGCAGCCATTTGGAGGGTGAACCAACGGAAAAGGAAGACCTTTCTTTCTGTCTCTCTCTCTCTCTCACTGTCTAACTCTGCCTGTCCAAAAAAAAAAAAAAGAAAAAGAAAAAGAAAAATTGAAGAGCAAAAACCAAATGATTATCTCAATAGATGCAGATAAAACATTTGATAAAATACAACACCCTTTCATGACAAAAACTTTAAGCAAATTGGGTATAGAGGGAACATTCCTCAACACAATGTATGTAAAACCCACAGCCAGTATACTATTGAATGGGGGAATGTTGGAAGCATTCCCACTGAGATCCAGAACCAAACAAGGATGCCTGCTCTCACCACTGCTATTCAATATATTCCTGGAAGTTTTAGAGAGAGCCATCAGGAAGAAAAAGAAATCAAAAAGATACAAACTAGGAAGGAGGAATCAAACTATCCTAATTTGCAGATGACATGATTCTATATATAGGGGATCCAAAAGACTCCACTAAGAGACTATTGGAACTCATAAAAGAGTTTGGTAAAGTTGGCCGGCGCCGCGGCTCAATAGGCTAATCCTCCACCTAGCGGCGTTGGCACACAGGATTCTAGTCCGGGTCCGGGCGCCAGATTCTTTCCTGGTTGCCCCTCTTCCAGGCCAGCTCTCTGCTGTGGCCCGGGAAGGCAGTGGAGGATGGCCCAAGTGCTTGGGCCCTGCACCCCATGGGAGACCAGGAGAAGCACCTGGCTCCTGCCTTCGGATCAGCGTGTGTGCGCCGGCCGCAGCGCGCCAGCCGTGGCGGCCATTGGAGGGTGAACCAACGGCAAAAGGAAGACCTTTCTCTCGGTCTCTCTCTCTCTCACTATCCACTCTGCCTGTCAAAAAAAAAAAAAAAAAAGAGTTTGGTAAAGTTGAAGGATATAAAAAAATCAATAGCCTTAGTATACACAGACAATGCCATGGCTGAGAAAGAACTTCTAAGAGCAATTCCATTCACAATAGCTACAAAAAAAAAAAAAAAAATCAAATACCTTGAAATAAATTTAACCAAGATAATATAAGATCTCTACAATGAGAATTATAAAACCTTAAAGAAATATATAGAAGACACAAAAAAATTGAAAATTCATCCATGTTGATGAATTGGAAGAATTAATATCAAAATGTCCATACTACCAAAAGTAATCTACAGATTCAATTCAATACCAATCAAAATAACAAGGACAATATTTTCAGATATATAATAAATGATGTTGAAATTCATATGGAAATACAAAAGCTCTCAAATAGCTAAAGCAATCTTATAACAACAAAACCAAAGCTGGAGGCATCACAATACCAGATTTCAAGACATACTACAGGGCAATTATAATCAAAACAGCCTGGTACTTGCACAAAAGCATACATGTAGGCCAATGGAACAGGACAGAAACTTCAGAAATCAATCCACACATCTACAACCAACTAATCTTTGACAAAGGAGCAAAATCAATCCCTAGAGCCAGATCTCTTCAACAAATGGTGGTGGGAATGTTTGATCTCTGCATTCAGAAATATGAAGCAAGATGCCCACCTTATACCTTACATGAAAAGCCACTCAAAATAGATCAAAGATTTAAATTCACACAATGATGCCACCAAATTATTAGAGAACATTGGGGAAACCCTGCAAGACATTGGCATAGGAAGAGAATTCTTAGAAAAGAGCCCAGAAGTACAAGCAATCAAAACTGAAACTGACAAATGAGATTACATCAAATTGAGAAGCTCCTTTATTGTAAAAGAAACATTAAGCAAAAAGAGGCAACCAACAGAATGAGGAAAATTATTTGCAAACTATGCAACAGATAAAGGATTAATATCTAGAATCTATAAAGAGCTCAAGAAACTCAACAACAAAACAAACAACCCAGTTAAGAAATGGGCAAAGAACTTAGACATTTCTCAAAAGAGGAAATCCAAATGGCCAACAGACACATGAAAAAATGCTCAGGATCACTAACCATCAGGGAAATGCAAATCAAAACCGCAATGAGATTTCACAACACCTCATTTAAAATGGATGTGAGTGGGAGGGAAATTGGGGGGGGTGGAGCCATTCTAATCCATTAACTGTACTTTGAAAATTTATATTTACTAAATAAAAAAGATAAGAAATGAAAAAAAAAATAAAATGGCTCTCATACAGAAGTCATCAAACAACAAATGCTGGTGATGATGTGGGGGAAAAGGTACCCTAACCCACTCTTGGTGTGACTGTAAACTGGTTCATCCACTGTGCAAGACAGTATGGAGATACCACAGAAATCTCAATATAGGCCCACGCCGTGGCTCATTAGACTAATCCTCCACCTTGCGGCACCGGCACACCGGGTTCTAGTCCTGGTCGGGGCGCCGGATTCTGTCCCGGTTGCCCCTCTTCCAGGCCAGCTCTCTGCTGTGGCCCGGGAGTGCAGTGGACGATGGCCCAAGTGCTTGGGCCCTACACCCCATGGGAGACCAGGAGAAGCACCTGGCTCCTGCCTTTGGATCAGCTCGGTGCGACGGCCACAGCACGCCGGCCATGGCGGCCATTGGAGGGTGAACCAACAGCAAAGGAAGACCTTTCTCTCTGTCTCTCTCTCTCACTGTCCACTCTGCTTGTCACAAAAAAAAAAAAAAAAAAAAAAAAAAAAAAAACTCAATATAGATCTACCATATGAGCCAATCATCACACTCCTGGGAATTTACCCAAGAGAAATGAAATCAGCATATAAATGAGTTATCTGTACCTCCATGTTTACTGCAATTCACAGCAATTAAGGTATGGAATCAACCCAAATGTGTGTCAACTGAAGACTGGATAAAGAAATTATGGGGGTCAGTGCCGCAGCTCAGTAGGCTAATCCTCCGCCTGCGGCACCGGCACACCAGGTTCTAGTCCTAGTCGGGGCAGCGGATTCTGTCCCGGTTGCCCCTCTTCCAGGCCAGTTCTCTGCTGTGGCCTGGGAGTGCAGTGGAGGATGGCCCAAGTGCTTGGGCCCTGCAACCCATGGGAGACCAGGAGAAGCACCTGGCTCCTGGCTTTGGATCAGTGCCATACACCAGCCACAGCGCACCTGCTGCGGCAGCCATTGGAGGGTGAACCAACAGTAAAGGAAGACTTTTCTCTCTGTCTCTCTCTCTCACTGTCCACTCTGCTAGTCCAAAAAAAAAAAAAAAATTATGGGATATGTATACCATTGAATACTACACAGTGGTAAAAAAAAAAAAAAAAAAAGGATGAAATCCTGTCTTTTGCAACAAAATGGATGCAACTGGAAAACATTATACTTAGTGAAATAAGCCAATCCCAAAAGGACAAATACCGAATATTCTCCCTGATCTGTGGTAACTAATAGAGTACATAAAATGTAATCTATAGAAGTGAAACTGACACTTCAAGATGCAGTGACTTTGAACAGCCCTTGTCTCCACTGCTGAGGAACAATTTATTTTTCTTTTTTCATACTATTTGTTGAACTCTTTACTTAGTGTAGGGTTAATCTTATTGTATAAAATTAATTGAAAATACCTCAGTAAAAATAAGAATGGGGATAGGAGAGGAAGGAGGAAGAAGGGTGGGAGTGGGGGTGGGAAGGAAGATAGGGTAGGAAGAATCACTGTGTCCCTGAAGTTGTATTTATGAAATGCATAAAGTTTTTATACCTTAATAAAAGGTTTCTGGTGGAGGGAAGAGAAAAAAGAAGTGCTATAAGTAGTTGCAGTCTCATTCCCAGATGAATTGGCATCAGTTTACCTGATTGTGAGGCTCAGTTCAACAGGCTGCTGCTTTTAGACCTAACTTCCCACTCTGAAATCCTAATGCATCCACTTGTCCTGCTCTTCTGGTATCGCCACCAGGAGCATCTTCTCTTACTCCAAACTAACTTTTAACATACAGTGATCAGAATCTTGTCCCCAGATTCCAGCCTTGTACTTGAGGCAGCTACCTGTGACTGGCCTAACATGGGCTGACCACTAAATGTCATCATCATGCTCAGCCTGCCTGGGGAAGACTCCAATCTTGTTCTAGTCGTCTGATTGCCTGAACTACCGTAATGTTAAAGTGTATATGCTTAGTTCCTATGGCTTCATCTCTGCTACCCACTCTTGGGAACCTGTTCCGAGCCAGTGGATGTGTCTGATTCGTAGTCGAAGCCCTCCCTGCCTGCTCTTTCAGTCCAATTATAACACAAGCAGCCACTGGCAGGCTGTCTCCTCATAATAGCATTCACTTCCAGGCCACTCTCTTTGAACGAGGCAGTGTTCTAGCAGGTCCAGTTGGATACAGGGTAATACAGAAATGGCTGTGAAATCCCTTTCTGGGATCTTGGAATTAAAGACATAAGGAAACTACAAGAGATCAAATTCATACCAGTCCTCACTGTGGTCAGATGGTGTCTCAGCCCCAAAACTTTATTCTTTAAAACAAAACTGTTTTCTTCTTAACTCTGTACTCCTCTCTCTCTCTGTCTCTGTCTCTCTCTCTCTCTCTCTCTCTCTCTCACACACACACACACACACACACACGCAAACAAACACATCATATGCTGCAATTGGCTTCTCACTGGATTCTACTCCAATCTCTCTGTCCCAATTTGCCTGGCCATTCTAAACCCACAACTTGTTCTGTGGAGCTAGCTTTCCAAAGGAGTCTTGAGTTTCACAATTAATAGACATGTTACAAAACAAAAATAAAACAGAACATCACACTGGGTTGAAGCCATCTCATGAATTTTTTTAAAAAACTAGAAGTGGGGATTTGTGATATAAGCAGCTGCTGCAAAACCAAACAAATGACAGCACTCAACTCAGAGTTTGAGCCTATCCAGGGGCTGAATTATGTTTGCTTTGAGGTTTTGTGAAAGGTCATGGGGCCTAACAAAGTTCAGATGAAACTTGGCTGTTTCTCTACTCGGCTCTGGCTCAGAACTTGCAGCGTTTCATGTGGTTTGGAGTTTTCAAACACAGCGCTTTGCACAGCGCTAATAAATGATTCTCTCTCAGCACGAAAAGCAATTAAATGTATGGCCTCTTGGGTTTTGGTCTTAGAATCAGTATTTATTTATTAAGAGCCAGGAGAAGGGCTAAATGGTCTAGAAGAGGGATCGTACATAATGAGGCGGATAAATTTGCTGAAGACACCACATTTCAGATGACCGGAGGCCTGAAAAGCAAGAGGGAAGCTACTGAAGAACCTATAAAGTCAGGCCACTGAAAAACTTGCTAATGAATGGGATTCAGCATGAGCCTACAAGCAGCCAGGTACAGCAGTTTGCAAAGCCTTCAGAGAAGGCCATGTGAAAGCCCCCAGGCATCATCTATCTTTGGCCTTCACTGGCCACTCTGAAGGTGTCTCCTGACCTTTCTACCACTTAACAACTCTTGGAACTTCCTCCATGGGCACTGCCTCCACCAGGCAGCCAGCTTGGAATCACCCTCCAACTCACACTGTGAGTGGAGTTGAGGGAGTCCCTCTTCATGAATCTGCTTCTAGCTTCTCTTCTCTAACAAAGAGGGTATGTACGTTTCCATAAGAAAGTATCATAGACCACATAATTAAACAACAGGAATTTATTTTCTCACAGTTCTGGAAGTTAGAAGTAAGGTCAAGATGTTAGAGAAGCTAATTCCTTCTGAGGGCTCTCTCCTTGACTGGGAGATGGCTATCTTCTTGTATCTTCACATGGTCTTCCCTCTGTGTATCCCCATCTCCTGTTCTTACCAGGACAACACTCACATCAGATTAGGGCCCACCCAAGTGACCCCATTTAACCTTAATGACCTCTTTATAGACCCTGTCTCCAAATATTGTCACATTTAATGTGAATTTTGGGACCACAAATCTCATCTGATAAAGGAGGTATCAAACCCTTTAGTTCATCTCATTAGTTCACTGCTGTGATCTCTTCAGCTGTACCACTGAGCCAACTTCCCAACCCGTAATGGAGAATGATGCAGTGAGACAAGGCTGGGAGACAAGAAAAGGGAAAGTTCATCGCTCTTTCAAGTTCACACCCTCAACGGGGCATTAAATTACTCCTGAAAAACGGGATGTAAAATAGAAATGCAGCCAGCCTAGGTGTACCAAAGGAAATCTGTGTTCATTTATTTTCTAGGGGCAACTGTCTGCTTTCTAACTGAGCCAGCTGTCATTGCAAATCCAGCAAGGCTACTGCAGGGTTTAAACTTCAGTGGGAGATTCTCAACAACTGAATAATTTGATAGATAAATAAGCCTCTACTGCCTGTGTGTAGGCACTCAACAATGACTGAAAGACTGATTGCATTAGTATTGTCAGTTCTTTACCTCCCATGTCCTTTGCCATGTGGCTTTCAGAGTTCTTCCCATCAAGAGATGGAACAGGGGCCAGTGCTGTAACACAGTAGGCTAGCCTCCACCTGAGGCACTGGCATTTCATGTGGGCACCAGTTCCTGCCCTGGCAGCTCCTCTTCTAATCCATTAATGGCCTGGGAAAGCAGCAGAGGATGGTCCAAGTTCTTGGGCCCTTGTATCCATGTGGAAGATCTGGAAGAAGATTCTGGCTACTGGCTTTAAATGGGCCCAGCTACACTGTTTCAGCCATCTGGGGAGTGAACCAGCGGATGGAAGACCTTTCTCTCTGTCTCTGTCTCTCTCTCTGTCTCTCTCTCTCTCTCTTTCTCTCTCTCTGTAACTCTACCTCTCAAATAAAAATAAATAAAACCTAAAATAAAAATAAAAATAAAAATAAAAATAAAAATAAAAATAAAAATAAAAATAAATAGGGGCTGGCACTGTGGCGCAGCAGGTTAACACCCTGGCCTGAAGTGCCGGCATCCCATATGGGCGCTGGGTCTAGTCCCGGCTGCTCCTCTTCTGATTCAGCTCTCTGCTATGGCCTGGGAAAGCAGTAGAGGATGGCCCAATTCCTTGGGCCCCTGCACCCACGTGGGAGACCAGGAAGAAGCTCCTGGCTCCTGGCTTTGGATTAGTGCAGCTCCGGCCGTTGTGGCCATCTGGGCAGTGAACCATCGGATGGAAGACCTCTCTCTCTCTCTCTCTCTCTCTCTCTCTCTGCCTCTCCTCTCTCTGTGTAACTCTGACTTTCAAATAAATAAATGAATCTTTAAAAATAAATAAATAAAAATTATTTGTAAAAAAGAGATGGAATAACTTAGTCATGTAACTCACTTTGACCAATAGGATGATGGCAGTTATGACACAGCCGGGCTTGTAAAAGGGCCTACCCATTTCTAACTCTGCTCTTACCCTTGAGCCACTGTACTGAGGACCCGCCTGGGCCAACCTGCTAGTTGGGTGAGAGAAACACGAAGAGTTACACGGAAAACAATTTGACTGCCAGACAATGTTAATAAGGGTAATCCTCAGCTGGATGGCCCCTAGATATGTAAGCAAGCCCAGTTGAGATCAAGGATTTTTTCAGCATTAATCACCCAACTTCAGACTTCTGAGCTAAAATAAATGCATAATGTTTGAAGCCCCTGAGATTGATTTGTAACACAGCATGATTATGGCTACAGGTAACTGATCCAAGCCCTGAAGGCTCATAATAAACCTAAATATTATCCGAGGGAGGTAGTACATTAAGGAATTATATGGTGTGGGGGGGTGTGCTTAAGTGCAGTACTTAAGATGCCACTTGGGACACACACATCCCATATTGGAATGTCTAGATTTGAGGTCCAGCTCTACTCTTGATTCCACCTGTTGTTAATGTACAACCCTAGGAAGCAGCAGATGATAGCTGAAGTACTTAGGTGCCTGTCATCCACATGGGAAGCCCAGATTGAATTCCAGGTGCCTGGTTTTATTCTGGCCAAACCCTTTGCTGTTGTAGGCATTTGGGGAATGAGCCAGTGGATGGAAGATTCTCTCTTTCAGTCTCTCTCTCTCTCTCTCAATAAATAAAAATAAGTAAGAATTTTTTTAGTAAGAATTTTTTTAAAAGAGATTATTGGCCATTGACACCTTGGATGACAAAAAGTGAACAAGATCAATTTGTCAAGATTCTTAGATGAGCTCACGACAAGAGATGGAGACTAGATAAAATTTTATCTTTGGGATGAAGGTAGTATGGGAAATGCAGTGGTAAATAAACTTATAGCAGGATTCAAAAAGCCACTGGTGGACCTACTTAAAATAATTCCAGAGCTTCCTCTAACCTTCAGTATAGAATTCATATTCTTTATTCATAACATACAAGGTCCTCAACCTGATGCTTGCAATTTCCCCTCCAGGTTGACTCCCTTCTGAGCTGCAAGGGGCTAAATTATAAAGACTGTGTTCACCACACTTCCCTTCCCCCTGGCTTCCAGTTGGGTTTTCCAGTTAAAGGAAAGAGCAAAAGATAAAAATGAGGGACGACAAAGAGATTGGAGCTTGTATTTATCTGCCTGTCTCCCAGATGCTGAGCTCCAGTTTGGCCATGGTTGTTTCTGTATTAAAGGTGTGGCTCCTGCAGGGTGGCTCTCTCCTCTATCTAAAGCTCCAAGCATTGTTCAGTGACTCCTCCTTGCATAAGGAGAATATTTCTGGTTATTATAATTTGTTGAAGAGAGAGGAGGATTCATTATTTCTTGATGTCTTCTCTTAGCTCAACCCAAACACTTTGAAAAGAACTTTTGATGGCCCCCTTTGAAGGTGCCTTCTGTTTCCTGCTGGAACTTTCCGATACATGACTTTTCCAGCCTTAGCTCTCACCTGTAACTCTCTTTCCTGGACCCCATATTTCAATCATGTTTTATCCTCTATCATGCTGCCATATCCTTGCTTCTGTTGTATTATTTTCCCTTTCCTTAGAGTTACTTTTCCTTTTCCTTGGCCAGACTCTCACACAAGCTAAAACTCTGACCTCAAATGTCACCTTTTCCAGAAAGACCTCTTTGACTGCTGTCCTACTGTCATACCATCCCTCCTATCCTGGTTGAAGCACTCCCATTACTTGCTCCAATAACAGTAAAAATCCTAGTGTTTAACATCCAGGGTAGGCAGAATGATGGCTTACCAAAGAAGTTATAACCTACACCCAAGAACATATAATAAATTTGTTGGATTAAATGGCAAAGCTAATTAAGATTGCTAATCAGCCAATGTTAAAATGAAGGGATCACCTCAGTTACATGGGTTGGCCCAACATTATCATTAGGGTCCTTGAATGTGGAAGAGGAAAGTAGGAGAGAAAGAACTATGGACATCGCAGTGGAAGAAAGACTTGATCAGCCATTGCACCCTTGAAGATGGAGGAAGAGCCACAAGCCAAAGGATATGGGCAGCCTTTAGAAGCTGGAAAAGGCAGGAAACAAACTGCTCCAGTCTAAGGCTCAAAGGTATACAGCCTGGCCAGCACCCTGGTTTCAGTCTGGTGAGACCTATTTTGGATTTCTGAAGTGTAAGATAATTTGGATTACAGAAGTGTAAAATAATAAACTTTGCAGTCTAAGTCACTAAATCAATGGTAATTTGTTTCAGTAGCAAGAAAAAATTGACCCAATCCCCCAGGAGAGGGGCAGCTCCATGAGGACAAAAAACATTTCTTTCTTTTATGTCTTCCAAGCTCCTCCCACAAAACTTATCTTAGAGTGTTTCTTCAATATATTTAATTAAGAAAAGATAGGTTGCAAAACTGTATGATCCACTCATGCTTTCTGAATCGTTCTGGGCTTATGGTCAGATAGCAAAAGTTTATCTGAAAGAAGAAATCTGCATTTTTCTCAAATTTTTGAAAATATTTTTATAGTTTTCAATCTATCTTCTTAATCATTGAGAAAAAAATAATTTGACCAGTTGCCAAGAACAAGAAGGATGCAGGAGTGTGGAGGGCATTCATGATGTTCTCCCCCTCAGGAAAGCAGCTGTGGTAACAGTGGCCTGCCTCAGGCCATGCCCAACTCCCCAGATAGGCAGGAAAAGAACAAATTGTTCCTTCCCCTGCAGCAGCTGGCTCCAGTTTTGGCGGAATCTGGATTCCTGGGCCTTGCAGTCTCACGAGTACTGTCTACTACAATCTGACAAGAGCCTTCAGCTCTGGTATTCTAGAAGGCTATTGTATTACTAATCAGGAGTGGACACCTCCTATCATCACCATGATTTTATTCTTACAAGCAACACACACACACACACACACACACAAAACACAGATGATCTATCTTTGAATGCCACAACCTGTTCGTGAAATGAGCACCAGTGCCTTGGGTCGAAGCCCATTTGACTTCACTGAGAGCTCTGGACCAGGAGCCAAGAACCCAGAGTTCTGCCTCCAGCCAGCTAAGTGATCTTGACTGATGTCCTCACCTAGCATGTGAAAGAGAAGGACTTCTGTGGTTATTGTGAACTCCTGCATTCTAAGAGTCTGTGACAGTCACACAACTCTCAAAAACACTGATGCATGGGAAATGCCAGTAACCAACTGGCCTGGCTTAAAGAGAGCATTTCACTAGGACTGAAAGTGCTAGTTCCTGAGAAGGCACGCGAAAGAAACAAAGAAAGTGGGGGAGGGGTGCTGGTGTTGTGGTATAGCAGGTAAAGATCCTGCCTGTGACACCGGCATCCCACATGGGCGCCAGTTCGAGTCCTGGCTGCTCCACTTATAATCCAGCTCTTTGCTAATGGCCTGGGGAAAATAACAGAAGATGGCTGAAGTATTTGGACCTCTGCCACCCACATGGGAGACACAGATGAGACTCCTGGCTCCTGACTTCAAGCTGACCTAGCCCTGGCTGCTTCAGACATTTGGGGAGTGAACCCATGGATGGAAGATTTCTCTTTCTGTCTCTCCCTCTCTCTCTAACTTTGACTTACAAATAAGTAAATAAATCTTAAGAAAGAGAGAGAGAGAGATAAAGGAAGGAAGGAAGGAGGGAGGGAGGAAGGAAGAATGGAAGAAGGTAGGAAAGCAGTAAAGGGAAAGGAAGAATTTATTTTTTAAGGTGGACAAATTTTATGTATCTCATATATATAGATTTAGGAGCATAGTGATACTTCTCACCCTACCCTCCCTCCTGCCTATGCTCCCACCCTTGCTCCTCCTTCCTTTCTTATTCTTTCTTTTAGTTTTTACAACAATCTACTTTCAGTTTATTTTATATTCATAGGGAGAACTTATTAAGCAACCAAGAGCATCAGCCCTTTTACTTGCCTCAGATACCTCAACTCCAGACCAGAGCCTCAGGAAAGTTCCCTCCAAGTACCTCTGACCTTGAGAGACAGTGACAAGGATTCCTGAGAGTCAAACCTCTATAGGGTAGGAAATCTGAAAGCCTTATTTTATTATAAAATTAAGGTACATTTGGGGGCCAGCACCATGGCTCACTTGGTTAATCCTCTGCCTGCGGTGCTGGCATCCCATATAGGTACCGGTTCTAGTCCCGGTTGCTCCTCTTCCAGTCCAGCTCTCTGCTGTGGCCTGGGAGGGCAGTGGAGGATGGCCCAAGTGCTTGGGCTCCTGCACTGCTTGGGAGACCAGAAAGGGGCACCTGGCTCCTGGCTTCAGATCTGCGCAGCGCCGGCTGTAGCAGCCATTTGGGGAGTGAACCAACGGAGGGAGGACCTTTCTCTCTGTCTCTCTACCTGTCAAATAAATTAAAAAAAAAATTAAGGTACATTTTGTGTACCTGGGATTTTATTTCTTCCATGGAATAAAGCAGTTAATACAGAAAGATGTTTAATCCTGAGGTGTACATATTCACTTCCATTCCTCTCTGAGATAGGAGGCTCTAGATTCAAAGGAAGGAACCTGGACATTGCAAGGCAAGATTAATTCCTTACGCACACCACAGTCATGAGAAGACTGAAGGATACCCGTTTTATTAAAGCCAGAGAAATCAATTAAATAAAATAAAATTTAGCTAGCCTCAAAATGTTGCCTCCAGAAAACTGGAATGGTATTATTTGCTGAGGCCATCCTGCCTCCCCAACAATCTGTGCCAGAAAAAAAGACCACGTCTATTTATTACTCTGTTTATGACAACGAAGCATGCGAATGCTCTCTTTGCAGCATTGTCAGCCGTTTGTAAAGGCAGACTTGGGGACTTTTATTCTTAAAGTCAATGAAAGTCAGGGAAAGAGGGGGTCAAAGTTCCAGGGATTAGAGACCACATGCTTGGGAATTAAACAGGAGGGCCTAACTAGATACATCTTAGCCACCAGGTGGAGGGGGAAAAGACAGAACTTAGCCAAGTACCCAGCAGAGGCTCCTGGAAGGCCAAGCAGGGCCAAGTCTAGATGCAAAGGAGTTGTTGTGAGGTCACCTTCACAGAGGCTGTGTGATGAAAATGGGCTGGCACGTGCTTGCCATACAATAAGAACATGTTTTGTTAATATTATAATCATCATTCATCAGGAGTGAGGTCATCTGCTCCGGTGAGAACATCAACCACCAAGAACAGAATCCAAAACCAGGCAGTGGGTGTAACACAGGAACTGAGGCTGCACTGGCAAAACTACAGGGGTTCTAAGGAAGAGACTGTAATGCTGGACCAACCCAGAGGTCAAAAAAATCTCATTGAAGTCACTGGAAAGAGACTTGAGAAAGGAATTTTTCTTGAGTCAGAAGAGGTTAAGACTTGAAGGAGTTAAAACAATGCTGGATAGAGCATCACAGAACTAGAATTGGTCAGAAGAGCAAACAGGAAATGAGGAAGGGCCATATAACATTGGCCTTGGGCTCATGAACAAAGGTTTAACTCTGACTACCACATCTCTCTGTGTGACTTTTGACAGGCTGTATAACCTCTCTGGGCCTGTTTCACTCTATGAAAATGAATACTGAGTATTTCTTCCATAGAATTTTTGGGAGATCCAAAGGGATAATTCATAGGACATCAAAAATCCTCAATAAATGTCAATTTTTCTTACTCATTACTGTTACAGAGCAATTGCAAAGCAAGTAGATGGTGCTTTGCTCATATTAAGATTCTGAAATTGAGTATGGAAAAACACTGATTGGAAGAAAAAAATACTTTTTTAGGGTCCCTAGATTTTGTTTAGGAACAAAAAGCCAAAAATTAGAGAAGAAAAATGGAAGAAGAAGAGGAAAGGCAGGAGGGGAGAAAGGAAAAGAGGTGGAGGACAAGGAGAAGATGAAAGGGAGGAGAGGAAAGAGAGAGGGATGAGAAGGAAAGAGAACGTTTGGTGGTTATCATCAGGGCAATTTTACATGAGAAAATTCTAAACAATCCATCAATTAGCTCCTCTCACTCTCCACTCACTCCTTACATGTCAAGACTCTCCAGAGAGTTGCCTCTGCCCCTCTCATCTTCTCATTTTACAAGGTCATATGGGCAATAACATTCATTCTTATGGCTCCACTTACTACCTATTCTTTAATCCCCAAACATTTCTTTCCAGCCTAGGTGTCTCTCTTTAGCTTCAAATTTTGCCTAGATAGATCAAAGTCAATATAAAACAAATCTTGCATCTCTCTACCCACCTCATCTTTATTCCTTATTGAGATCAATAGTATCCCAAGCCCCCCAAATCAGAAATGTGGGAAACATGCAAGACTTCTTCATATCCCTCTGACACTTCTGCCTTTTCCTTGAAACCTGTTTCTTTCCATTCATGAATGTACTGCTTCAGTTATAATACTTAACCCTCACCTAGACCCTAGTAAGAGTCTGCCAATTGGTAATCCTGATGTGGGACCCATCTTATATAACCAGGACAATGAGAAGTGATAAATAACATTTTTTCAAACCTTTCAAAGACTCCTCTTGTAGTATACAGGATAAAAGTATTAACTGCTTGTCTGTGCATACAAAGCCCTTCACCTCACACATGCTTTATGGTTTTAATATGGTTTATTCTCCTCAAGAAACCCATATTGAAATTTAATTCCCAGTATGAGATATTAAAAGGTTGACCTCTAATAGTTGATTAGGGCTTTGCTCTCATGAATGAATTGTGATTAGAGAATTAATGAGTTATTTCAAGATTGGGTCAACTATAAAAGTCAGTTTGGCTCAGGATCTAATGGGCTCCCCGTCTCTCACCATGTGATGCCTTGTGCTACCCTGAGACTTCACCAACAAGAAGGCTATCATTAGACATAGCCCCAAGACCTTGGATCATAACCATGAGCCAAAATAGATCTCTTTTCCTTGTGACTTATCTAGTGTGTGGTATTATGTTATCAGCAACAGAAAACAGACTAAGACACCTACTTACTTCCAGCTCCATCCATCTTCCTCTTCTCTGTTCCCCAATCAACTTTTATGGATACCTTGCCTTCCATCCTGACCTAACCATTTATTTGAAGCCCTTCTTCACTCTGCCTGCATAATTTCTGATTATCCCATCAACATGGCAAACTCCTGGCCAGCCTTCCAGACTCTGCTAGAATGTTACCTCTCACGGAAAGACTTTCCCAACCTTACTATGTGCATAGTTAAGCATTCCAACCACACTTTTTTCCTGTAAGTCTGTTACGGAACTTATAATGTTATATGATTATTTGTTTAAAACACAACTAACGTTTGTTTAAAATACAGTTTAAAAACTGGGCTAAGATCCAAGGTTGGTTAGGGATTATGCTCTATTTATCATTGTGTTTCCAATAACTAATTCAATGACTGGGATATAATGGTAATTAATGAATTACATGAATAATTGAATAAGGGACACTCAGAAGGACATGAGGATGCTTATACCTATTAACCTAACCCCAAGTAACCAGAATTTCAACAGATTTGGAATAAATTGACATTTAATTATTTTATATTTATAGTGAAGGAGATAAAGAGCTCATCTAGAGAGCCCAGCAGTCACCTGGGATTCAGAAGCTAAAGAGGTCACTATAGATCATTCAGAATTTGCTGTTAAATCCTAGAAATTATACTTGGTATACATGGCCTGTGGTGCTCAGGCTTGGGAAAATGTCAATTGATTCATCATTCACAAAAATATACCTGCCAAAACTTTAATTGCTAGCTTTCTGTAGTCATCACTTTCGTGGTAGGAGAATCTACAGAGAAAACAAGATTATAATTATAAGATTGGTTTGCTAAACATGAAGTTAGGGAAGGTAAAGTCAGCTCAACTTATCCATCAACCATTGAACACTCCTTCTATCCTTCACAAGTTGATGGAAATGGCCCCAAACACAAGCCAGTATGCCATTTTCTTTAGACAGTGATAGAGATTCTCTGAAAAATTCTGTTTCTTAGCTCCTTATTTTCTAGAGTTTATGCAAACAATATCTTTATGTTCACTGGGAAGACACAACTGACCAGATTTCAACATTAGACACACTAATAGAGTCATATGCATTCCTAATGCTACACCTGGGTTAACAAAATATCTCAATCACTTATGTTCAAATAATCACTTAAAGAAAATAACTTTTCTTAGAAGACTAATCTCACCCAAAATAAATTATCCTAATTTTTTGAGGGGAGCCTTGTACAAAACTTGCTACTTTGGGGCAATAAAAATCGTCTGATTATTAAAGTTGCACTCTAGTAGGAGGCATTTAATACCGGTGAGGAGGTTAAATAGGAAAAACACACTAAATAGGTAATAGTAGTAGTACAAATTAAACTGATACCTTCACCTTTTATTTGTTGGGGGCTCATTTGTATACTGGAAAAGTTTCAAAGCTAGTTAAAAGAGGATCCCACCACCGTAGAACAGGACTTGTCAATCTCTCCAGCCCCAGGTATCTGTCTTTTCCACAGCATCAGATTAAAGTGATTCAGGCCTTGAGTCAGAGAACACAGCTGGCTTGGACTACAGAAGGGAAGCCAACTTTCTGCAAAAGGATCTGGAGAGCTGGGTAGTGGGGAAAATGGAAAGTATCATGGCTAGAACATGCCTATGAGTCTCAAACATATGTAAACTGGAACTCACTGTTGGCTATGGTTTGGGCACAGAATTATAAAATCACATTCAAAAAAGCTATTTTCAAAAATCTACACCTTGGGTTCAAGCATCATCCCAAGAAACCCAGAGCAGTCTGTTACCTCTGTCTCTCATAAAATAAAATGAGGGAACTTGCTCTGGGCCATATTTTTCCTATTCCTACTTTCCCTAGATATTTATAGTCACAGGATCTACTCTAAGAAAAAAATGACTGAAGCAGGACTGGGAAAGGATCCAAGTTATATGGGGCCTAAATAAAAAGTGGTTGCTATGAGGATTAAGAGAGACAACATATGCATCCCTTGGTTTGATGTTTTGTACAGTGTGAGCACTCAGTGAACAGTAGTTACACAAGTGACAGGTAACAAAAGAAGGATTCCAGTTAGTAGATTCCCTTAGTGGTGCAGGGAAGAAATACTAAGGACATACCCTGGTACTACAGCAGTGAGGAGTGGATGAGGAAGACGAGATAGCTATAAAATTAAGAATTAAGAAAAATTAACAGAGGATGCCCACTGATTTTTTTTTTATTTTTTTAACTTTTATTTAATAAATATAAATTTCCAAAGTACAACTTTTGGATTATAGCGGCTTTTCCTCCCATAACCTCCCTCCCACCCACAACCATCCCTTCTCCCACTCCCTCTCCCATCCCATTCACATCAAGATTCATTTTCAATTATCTTTATATACAGCAGATCAATTTAGTATATATTAAGATGATTTAATTAGTAGAAAGTGGAAAATACTACCTTGAGAACCTGAAAAAGAACAGACCAGCAAGCTCAAAGAAGTGACAATTGAATGACTCAGTACCATCCAGCATGCACCTCAGGATCGGACATAAAATGTTATACTTTCTTAGACATATAAGTGTCAAATCAAGGTGAAAAAGCATAAATCTGGTATAAAACAAGTACTTTGATTAATATCTATATTGTCATCTAAATTTAAATACTAATTAATGACTTCATAAGTCAACCAAGAGTGTTATGAGAGCATGTACATTCTTGGAGACAAAGAAAAAATCATTGCTTCTATTTTTTCTCAAGATAAAACCCATCTTTCAAATAGAGAACCTCATCGGCTTCCCTGTTAATAAACAACAATCCAATGTGAAAGGATGTTTGATTGGAAGATTGGGCACTAGTGTCAGAGCCGCAATTCACCCAAGGACCGTTAGGAAATTACTTATTTTATTTTGCTTTACCTTTAAATTATTTTCCCCTTAAAATTTTTTAAATACTTACTCTATTTGAAAGGTGAAATGACAGAGAGAGGAGAGACACAAAGACTCTTCCATCTGCTGATTCACTCCTCAAATGGCTACAATGCCAGGGTTTGGCCAGGATGAAGTAGGGAGCCTGAAATGCCATCCAGGTCTCCCACATGGGTGGCAGGGGCCTAAGTACTTAGGCCATCTTTTGCTGCTTTCTCAGACTCATTAGCAGGAAGTTAGATTAGAAATGGAGCAGTTAGGGTCTGAGTTAGTGCTTCAGTATGGGATACTGGCATTGGAGGTGGTAGCTTACCTCATAATACGGTGATGAAGGCCCCTTCCTTGGAATTCTAACACAGTTATGCCGGTGCATAGCAAGCAGCTGGAGCCACACGTATAGGTCATGAGGAAGAAAGGGGAAATAGCTGTTACAAAATGTGCTCATCAGCATAGAATAAACTGAGGTCAGCAATAGGTTTCATTGTCCTATATTATGCTGGTAGAGACATAAAAATCAAAGTATTCCTAGTTCAGTGCTCTAAGTGACCATCAGCAACCAAAAGTTGACATCACAGAAAAATCCCATATTTTTGGTTTATTAGTCAGAGCAGCCCAGGTGAAGATATAGAAATAGAAAATTCCAAAATCTCAGTAGCATAAAAAAAAGATCAATTTCTTTTTTTAATCTTCCATGTATTTCTTTTAACAATTCTAAAAATATATTTCCTTTATCTTTTAGTTTTTGAGATAACATATTTTTAATTTACATCACAGTCAAGGGCTTAATGCTCCACTTAATAAAAATTTCAACAGGTTAAAAGTAAAAAGGCCTTACTTCAGTGGGAATTTAGGCAAGACCTATAAACAATAATCAAATGGAAAGATGGACAATTCACCCATATATAATAAATTTTAAAATTTAAAAAGAAAAAAATCAAAAAACAACAGATATCTTTCTTATTTAGGTATGTATCATTTAGGGTTTTTTAACTTTTCATTTATTTAGTTTTAAAAAGCGAGAGAGAGAGACTGACTCTCTATCCACTCGTTCCCTCTTCACATACCCAAAACAGCAGGGGCTGGGCCAGACCAAACTGGAAGCCAGGAATTTAATTCAGGTCTTTCAGGTGGGCAGCAGGGACCAAGAGCTTTAGCCATCACTTGCTACCTTCCACAGTGCACATTAACAGGAAGCTAGAATCAGGAGTGGAGCTGGGAAATCAACCCAGGCACTGGTGGGACGTGAGCACCCCAAATGGCTCCTTAATCACTACACCACATGTTTTAGCCTTAAGAGCTGGCTGAGGGCTTTGCTCCACATTATGACGAAGCTTCCTTCAGGACCTTTGCTTGGGGCCAGCATTGTGGCCTAGCAGGTAAAGCTGCTGCCTGCAATTCCGCATCACATGTGGGCACCAGTTTGTTTCCTGGCTGCCTCCTTTCAGACCCAGCTCCCTGCGAATGGCCTGGGAAAAGCAGTGGAAGATAACCCACGTGCTTCAGTCCTTGACAGCCACGTGGGAACCCAGCTGGTAAGAAAGGAAGAGTGTGAGATACACAAACTGGCTCTGAAGGCTTTTGCTTAGAAGTGACACCACATAATTCCCTCATCTGCTGTCACCCAGGGAAGTCACAGGCCACATCTAGGTGGCTAGTGTACAGGAGAGCACAGTCCTGCCAGGACTGGGAGACAACCAGAATATCGGAGAATAGCACTGCTGAAAAGCACACTGGGAGAAACTCAGAGGAATGGGGCCCAGCTGCAGAGCCCATTCCAAAGGCACAGTCAGGCCAGAGAGTCCTTTTGTTTTCAGTCTATATAGTTAGTCCTTAAAGAGCTTAACATTTGTTTTAGAGGGAGGAGAATGTTCAAGAAAACAAGTAGAAACAGGAGTTTGGTGCAGTAGTAAATTCACCACTTGGGACCCCTACATCCCATAACAGAGTTCCTGGTTTGAGTACTGGCTCCTCCACTTCCCATCCAGCTTCCTACTAGTGCACACCCAGGGAGACAGCAGGTGGTAGTTCAAGTACTTGGGTCGTTGCTATCCACATGAGAAACCTAGATTGATTTCTGGGTGTCTGGTTTCAGCCTGGCCCAGCGGCAGCTGTTGCAGACATATAGGGAGTGAATCAGCTGATGGAATATCTGCTTTTTCCTCAAATAAAATGAAAATAAATACAAATTCATAAAAGAAAACAGGTAATTGTAATTTGCAGGCCAATAAAGAGTTGTCACAGATGGGTTAATTGCTAGATGCTACAGGTGCACACAGGAAGGACATCGAGCCCATACTTGAGGGGTCAGAAAGGGGCAGCATATAAACCAAGACTTGAAGACTTGCTAGTTTACACAGTAGACAAAAACTAAGTCTTCAACACAGAGGATGCTTTGCGGCAAAACTTACTGAAATGACTGTATTTGTTATCGCTTGAAAATAAAGACAAATGAGTCTCTTTCAGTTAAAAATAACTTAAAAAAACTCAGAAACATGCCTTATTTTTCCATGGCACCATTTAGAGAAAAGTCTCTAAAAACAGACCAGTATGTGCAGTAGTGCTGAATCTCTCACCAATCAGATTAGAGCCAGGCCCAGTTTGACTTCAGACACAAGCTTGAAAGATGACCCTGGCCTTCAGACACAGGAGAGACATCTGGTGGTGGGATAGGCCAGAGTTCTCTAAAGCACTCCCCAGAACATAATAATGAGGGCTTGTGTGTGTGTGTGTGTGTGTGTGTGTGTTGTGAATCTTCATCTGCCCTGTGAGCTGAATCCTGGAAGGAAAATTTGTACAGCAGCGAATGCAGATGTGCAGGCCCCTCTGAGTCAGCAACAGTGCCCTAGCAAGAGGCCAGTCCTCAGGTAGAGGCTGCCCCAAGAGAGGAATCCTCTTGCTCCATGTAAAGTCTCTATCACTCTGGTACACATGAACATGAGAGAAGCTAAGAGGCCCAAAGGAGTCCACCCAAAAGTAGCCCACAGGTACTCTACCTGTGTTGCCTCAGAAGTCAGCCCTTATTGCAAGATCTGTGCTATCATTCTCTCTCCCAGCTTCTTCCCACAGCCCAAAATATCTCTAAAGGAGAATGGAATGCATTTCAGACCTGTGTTTCCTAAATTTAATCACACTTTTCCATACGGTGGCAACATATCAGTACTAAGAAATATGCCTTCAAGCCCCTTGTCAATTCACAGGTGACCTGCTTTTTATCCATTTTACATAATCAATTTTCAATTGCTAGGCATTTGCACATGAAACTAATCATAAGAAAAATCCCCAGTTATTTCCTTGTTTCCGTCAGAAGTAGAACAGAAGGGAGCAATGCACACTGTTTTTTTCTTGGATGTTGCTCATTTCCATACTTCACAACAGTGGGATTCTTTACGGAAACTATTGTCCCACAAATATGAACCCCTCTTGCCAAGGTTATATTGAAACTCCATCAGTTGCATTTGAATTTGGGAAATTTTGATTCTTATCGCATCATTACATGCACAGAATAAGATGTTTTACAGGCTTAGATACATACCCAAGAACTTTTTTCACCTAAGGATGTTGGTTTCAGAAGGAAATTTTGTCACAAATCTAGAGTCTCTTCTTTGAGCAAAGGATTCATATTCTAGCCCATGTACAGAAACCACTGAACAAAATAGATGCTACAGTGTAGTATAAAGTATACAGACACTCACATATTTCTTTTAAAATGAAACTCCTCTATGCTACCTTGAGAAGATGGTCTCATGAGAAATGCTATCATCACTTGTTCACACTAGCTGCATGTTTTACAAATTTTACAAATTCATCCTGGATTTATAGCTACTTCCAAGGCGGTATCACTCTGTGGCATCAATAAAGCAAACTCAAACTTGGCAGCAGTGGGGGTGGGGAGTGTATTCCTCATAGGAAACCACTGGGATCCTGGCCAAAACACTTGCAGGTTAACATAAGAATGGATTCAGGCAAGTAAAGAAAGAAATGTGGTTTCATTTTAAGTTGATTCACTATCAGTCTAGTTGGCCTGAATCTCTGATTAGTTTAAGATAATAATCTTTTTTTAAGAAAAAACAAGTATTTATTTATTTGAAAGTCAGAGGGAGATGGGGGCAAGACTGGGGTGGAGAGAGAGAGAGAAAGAGAGAGAGAGAAAGAATCTTCCATCTACTGGTTTATTTTACTTCTGGAGAACAAGAGACTCCCTCCCTACACTGAATTCTTCATTCTTTCCCTCTTCTGTTCTTACAAAGTATAAAACTCCATGCATTTTCTAACTGTCTCATTAAAATGTGATCCACTGCTTGTCCAGATCTTTCTATGTTTGTAAAAGAGAAATCTTGTACCTTTGAGATGGAGTAGTTATGGAAAGTAACTAATTAAGATGTCCTACCACCAATGTCCCCAGCGGCTGACAGGGCACCTCAGTGATAATATTTCTGGAAGAATAGGCAATTCTGCATCTGAACTCTTGAGAGATAAAAACATGGAGATACCATTCTGAGGTTTCTGACTAAACAGCCTGTTTGAGGCTGCACAGCCTCATCTACTTGAGAACAAGACTGAAATTGTTGACTGATAGAGTCAGCTAGTTTTTTTGAAGCCAAGACACTCATACCCCAGATCATAAATACCTTCCTCAAAGAATTTTAAAATATAGGTTGTTATTATTATTCACATATGGGGAAGCCAACAGTTCAGGAGACTACTGCCATTGAAAACAGAGTTCGTTATTCACCATGCAACATGGGCTACCAGCAGAAAAAGAGAGAGGGAAGGTGGACAAGAATTTTTATTGTGATTTCCATGGAAAACAAAAGGCAATACAGAGGAACCAGAGTTCAGGGGTGGACTATGTTGAGTAGTTTCACCACTTGGGAGTACAAGATATCTCTAGTTGTCTGGGCACGTAAATATTCAGCCCAAAGTGTCACTCTTTTGTTCATCAGATATATTTTGAGATAAACCATGTCCCAAGCACTTCTAGGCTCCAGGGATCCATTTGTAACCCAGGAAAACAAGGTATTAGTCCAAGTGGAGCTTTCACCTGTGGTGGAAGCAGACAATTCACAAGTGAAAAAAAAAATAACTCCTGCTGTAATTGCAGACAACAATGAGCTCCTTGAAGAAAAATGACAGGAGCTGAATATTTTGGAGAGAATTGTTAGGAGACTAACTGCATACATCATGTGTGAAGTGAAGACCATGTCTGCTGATATACCAGGCAGAGAAAACAAATAGGAAGACTTGAAGTTGGAACTTGGAAGTTGAACTTGGCAAGTTTGAGGACTTTTGAACTGAAGGTGGTCAGAGTGGATTGGAAGATGGGAGGAACATGGGGGATAGAAGGAACATGAGAGTGTTAGCCAGGGGTCAAGTCAGGAGGTTGTCAGCATGATAGGAAGCCTTTTGCATAGCACATATGTCCATGCCAAGTGCTGTTCCATGCTAAAAGCACTATTCCATTTCCTAGGAGGAGAACAGATCATGGTAAGTGGGGATTCCATTGGGTGTATGTAGTGATGATCCAGACAAGGATGAGGGAGGGTTCTGAATCAGTATTTCAGAGTTGACAGAACTTGCAGGTGGATGAGGTATGGAGTATGATGGAAATAGGGTTCCCCCTAGAAAAATTATGGCACCCAACAGTGAGTTGTGAACATTCTTCTGCCATAACTTATCCTGCAAAAATATTAAATTGCACTACATTTCTTTTTTTTCTAAGGAACATAAATTTCATAAATACAACTTTGTATACATATTGTCTGTGTATACAAAGGTTTTTTATTTTTGTGTATTGACTTTATATCCTGCTACTTTACCAAACTCTTCTATCAGTTCCAATAGTCTTTTAGTGGAGTCTTGAATCCTCTATATATAGAATCATGTCATCTGCAAGTAGGGATAGTTTGACTTCCTACTTCCCAATTTGTATCCCTTTGATTTCTTTTTCTTGCCTAGTGGCTCTGGCTAAAACTTCTAGTACTATATTGAATAGCAGTAGTGAGAGTGGGCATCCATGTCTGGTACCAGATCTCAGGGGGAGTGCTTCCAACTTTTCCCCATTCAATAGGATGCTGGCCATGGTTTTTTTTATAAATTGCCTTGATTGTGTTGAGGAATGTTCCTTCTATACCCAATTTGCTTAGAGTTTTCATCATAAAAGGGTGTTGTATTTTATAAAATGCTTTCTCTGCATCTATTGAGATAATCATATGGATTTTTTTCTGCAGTTTGTTAATGTGCTATATCACATTGATTGATTTGTGAATATTGAACCATCCCTGCATACCAGGGATAAATCCCACTTGGTCTAGATGAATGATCTTTCTGATGTGTTGTTGGTTTCATTTGGCTAGAATTTTGTTGAGGATTTTTTCTTCTATGTTCATCAGGGAAATTGGTCTGTAATTCTCTTTCTCTGTTGTATCTTTTTCAGGTTTAGGAATTAAGGTGATGCTGGCTTCATAGAAGGAGTTTGGAGCATTTCCTCCATTTCAATTGTTTTGAATAGCTTTAGAAGAATTGGAGTTAGTTCATTAAATGTCTGGTAGAATTCAGCAGTGAAGCCATCTGGTCCTGGACTTTTCTTTGTTAGGAGGGCCTTTATTACTGATTCAATTTCTGTCTTGGTAACGGGCGTGTTTAGGTTTTCTATGTCTTCATTTCTCAATTTAGGTAGGTTTTATGTGTCTGGGAATCTATCCATTTCTTCTAAGTTTCTCAGTTTGTTGGCATACAGCTCTTTGTCATAATTCTGATGGTTCTTTTTATTTCTATGGTATCTGTTGCTACATTTCCTTTTTCATCTTTAATTTTAATGATGTGGGTCTTCTCTCCACTTTTTGAGGTTAGTTGGGCCAATGGTGTGTCAATTTTGTTTATTTTCTCAAAAAACCAGCTCTTTGTTTTGCTGATCTTTTTTTTTTTTTCATTCAATTTTCTTGAATTCTTCTCTAATTTTAATCATGTTTGGGTTTGGTTTGTAGTTGTTTTTCTAGATCCTTGAGATGCACTGATAGCTCATATATTTGGTGCCTTTCCAATTTCTTGATGTAGGCACCAATTGCTATAAACTTTCCTCTTAACACTGCTTTTGCTGTATCACATAATTTTTGATATGTGTATTGTTGCCTTCAATTGTTTCCAGAAATTTTTTAATTTTCTTTCTGATTTATTCTTGACCCACTGTTCATTCAGGAACATGTTGTTCAGTCTCCATGTGTTTGCATATGTTCTGGAGATTTCTGAGTTTTTAATTTGCATCTTCATTGCATTGTAGTCAAAGAAGATGCATGGTATGATTTTGATTTTTTTTTAATTTGCAGAGACTTACTTTATGGCCTACCATGTGCCTAGCCTAGAGAAATTTCCATGCACTGGTCAGAATATGTATTCTGCCCTGTAGGATGAAAAGTTCTGCAGATATCTGTTAGGTCCATTCGGTCTATAGTGTTGATTAAATCTGCTGTTTTCTTGGTGATTTTCTGTTTTCTGTCTGGTCGATCTGTCCATTGCTGAAATTGGGGTATTGAAGTCCCCCATTACTTTTTTTTTTTTTTTTTGACAGGCAGAGTGGATAGTGAGAGAGAGAGAGACAGAGAGAAAGGTCTTCCTTTTGCCGTTGGTTCACCCTCCAATGGCCGCCATGGCCAGCGCGCTGCGGCCGGCACACCGTGCTGATCCGAAGCCAGGAGCCAGGTGCTTCTCCTGGTCTCCCATGCAGGTTCAGGGCCCAAGGACTTGGGCCATCTTCCACTGCACTCCCGGGCCATAGCAGAGAGCTGGCCTGGAAGATGGGCAACTGGGACAGAATCGGGCGCCCCGATCGGGACTAGAACCCAGTGTGCTGGCGCCGCAGGCAGAGGATTAGCCTATTGAGCCACAGCACGGCCCCCCCATTACTTTTGTATTGGAGTCTATGTCTCTCTTTAGATCTCTTAACATTTCTTGTAAATAGCCAGGTAATTAGTGCATAT